>NW_026697194.1:0-39219 GCF_030435755.1 Ochotona princeps | reverse complement strand
TCAGATGCTTCATTTTTACTATTCGTGAGATGAATTGTGTACTACACCCCCCCTTCCGCCGGACGCTTATCGCTTTCCTGCTAGAGGTCTCTCTCCATTCATGCAATTCATCAGTCATTCCCTCCCCAGTGTCGGAGACTTCCGTGCGTCTACTTAATGCACTGTTCTGTATCAATGCACTGTTTCGTATGTCCCCCTCCCCTCCCACCACCCAATAGTGACGCTTTTCACATGATGGAAGAGGTTTCGTTGCATGCACGCGAGTCCATACTTACTCGACCCCCATTCACTGCGTTCCACAGGCCCTCCCAGTGCGGTGCTCCCTCATGTCCTGACACACACCCTATATATAATAGCACAAGCATGCAGAATTAAGCCACATATACCTACATGTATATGTAGCATATATACAGGCTCATAATGCGGTGCTCTCTCTTGACGTGACACACATCCTATATATAACAACATCAGCATGCAGAATTAAGCCTCACATTTATGTGTATAGATATATGTATTTGTACTTACATATATATATAGGTATATATATATATACAAGCTCCCTGTGCAGTGCTCTCTCATGACGTGACACACACCCCACAGGTAATAGTATCACCATGCAGCAATAAGCCTTACATACATATGTGCATACAAATATATATACGCTCCCAATGCGATTCTCTCTAATGACGTGAAACAGAGGCAACCATGACTTCCTCCTTACAAACACGGCAATGATGGCCGATAAGAAGTGTGTATGTGTGTGTGTATCTGCGTATCTGTATGTTTGTGTGTGTGTGTGTGTGTGTGTCTGTCTGTCTGTCTGTGTCTGTGTGTATGTGTGTTTGTGTGTGTCTGTGTTTGGGTTTGTGTGTGTGTGTGTGTGTGTGTGTGTTTGTGTGTCTACTGTTGACAGTCGTGAGCCAACAGACGTCATACGCGTAAAAAGGAAAAAGTACGTTCATGGTTTTCTTCCTCACCGTTCATGCCTCACTTTGGAGCAGACACATTGATGCGTCAAACGAAAGAACGTAGAAGTAGTAGCAACATAGCCTAGGCCTCCCCGTCTGCAGGGTTGTTCCTGACAACAATGTCTCAGTCATGAGCTTGGCCATAAGGATATTGCAAGGGGGAAGAAGCATGTTTTTATGTTCACTTACACACACACCTTCCGAGGAAAGCAAGAATCAGCGTACTAAGAAAACAGAGGGCAAGACAAGTAGATGTAGTTTTTGTACGCATACCCATTCTCTCACAAATAACGAGACATGGAAATGTGCCTGCCGATGGTAAAAAACATCGAAACGAAAGACCAAGGTAGACAGACAAAGGGGAAAAAAACAGGAAAACAGAATGAAAGACACAGACAACGAGAGAAAAAGAATAAAAGATGGAAAGACAGAGAGAGAAAAGGAAAAAAAAAAAGGAGAAAGCCTTCTGCCTTCCTGTACATGAAATTCATGAGGAAGAGACTCACTGAAGAAGAGTGACGTATGTCACTGAAACCGATGCTTGGCACCTGGCCAGGAGTATAATAGTCATAATGTGGCGTTAGTTTTGTGCGGTAGTAATATCCCTCTCCTTCTACTTCTTCTTTTTCTTCTTTCGTTCCTCTTCTTTTCAGTGGTTTTTTCTTTCTAAAATTTCCTTCTCCGTCTGCCATACACTCTTCTGCTTCTTCTTCATCTGCATCGTAACTTGTCTTGGACTGCGCTGCCTTTTCCATTTGCGTACCTTTCTCCGGTGCTGCTGCTGCACTGTCGGTTTTCTTTATTAGTATTCTTGTCAGGCGTTCTCTATCGTCAATAGCTGCTACAGTAGTCGCCTCTTCAAAAAAAGTTTCTTTGGAGTTCCCCGCTCTCCCACGTCGCATATCTTTTAGAGTTCGTGTTGCTTCTGTTCCTGCACGTTTTGTAGATGTACACGCTTCAACACTTGTTTGTGTCTGTGCTATTGAGCGGTTTACTTCTGCGGACGAAAATGTCGCTGTTGTTCGGTCTCCCACAATTGACTGTTCTACTGCTGCCGACGAAAACACCGCTGCTTTTAGGTCTCCTTCTCCTGCTCTGTGAGTCGTTGCCTCAGTAGGTTTTCCTTTCACACACGCACGGTCAGCATTTACAGCATTGCCGAAGAATATTGCTGCTACTTCTTTTTCTGTTCGTTCTCCCTCGCCTTGTTTTTCTTCCTTTGCTTCCTTTCGTTCTTCTTCTCTTGCTTTCAGGTGTTCATAAGACTCTCTAATGATGGTATCACCACTACTATAGGGTGAGGCGCCACGGGTAGCTAGTGGTATTACCTTCGGTTGTGCTGGTAGTGCTGCTCTTCCAATAGGTGAAGAAAGCTTCCCTCGCGTTGTTATCGCTCCTGCTGTTGCTGTTGCTGTAGTACAGAGACCTGCCTTCTCTGGATTTTTGCTAGAGTCTGCATTACACGAACTCACCTCCACGCCTGTTCCTGCTACTGCTGCTGCTACTCTTTCAGTAGAGGTGAAGCACCCTTCGTTTGTTGTTATTCTTGCTGTACAGGGGCAAGCTGCTTTTTCTGAGCTGTTGCATGGGCTTTTTCCCGCGCTTGTTGTGGCTGCTGCTGCTGCTGCTTCTCCTATCTTTTCTTCTACAGGGGTGGAGATCTCTTTTTTCGTATTTGTCACTGCTGCACAGGGAGTAGATGCCTCGTTTCGTTTGCTGCTGATGATGTCATGGAGAGAACTACGGGAAGGGCGACCGGCCAGGGGCAGGACAGGCTTCACGCAGATATTGTCTCCTTTACGTGAGGCCTGCTGCAATAAGCGCTCTATTTGTTTTCGCTTTATTTCGTGCTGCAACAACAGCCACAAAAACGAAACTGACTAATGACTCTAAACTACTCGGTACACACGCATATCTACAGAGTCTCTTCATATGGGGCCTTTTTGCATGCGCATGTACATGTAAATTGACTCTACACAGACTTTCACACGCACAGCGCCTAGTGGGTGTGGACTGGGTGTTTGCTCATCATGGAGTAATTCTTTCATGAAGCCACCATACAAATACTACCTTTGAACGTCGGTGATCTCGTAGCTTACATGGAAGCATCTACGTCTTACGTGAACATACAATACTACTAGTCCGGCAGCTCGTTTCTGTGCGCTCGGTGGTGTTCATACAGCTACATCAGTCTTTATACATACGTGTATGTCTAGATGCGTGCTGGTGCTTTCATGACATGCAAATCTATTATATAGACACATACGTACACGCACGCATGACTATGTGTGTGAGATCGCCTTCAGAGTACACACACTGTGGAGGCAAAAGCAAGCTGTAGTAGCACCAGCAACACACCCAGGCGTCTGCAAGGCTGCGCCTTGCAGTTTACACAATTTAAATACGTTAGATCTTCCAACAGTCGAAGAACACATGCTGTGTATGCCTATTCAACGCAGGCTAGCAGCCTGTACGGCATACAATGCAAGTGCCGTGAGTACTCAGCCCCTCTCACAGTAATACTATTCAGAAGCGAGAAACCTAAGCGATAGAAATCATACACGCAATCCATATATGATATATATATACTATATGTAGATTATATAGACGTACACATGCATATGTGTATATATAGAGAGACAGAGAGATTCACATGTATTTATCAATGGATTACGAGAGGCCCACCTGCCGACTAACAAGGGAACTCAGCCAAGCAAGGGAGCAGGAAGCTACTTAAAAGCGTCAAGAAGAAAATTCAGGAAATGGTGCGGCTGACCCGCTTGCCCACAAATATGTACATATGTATGTATACGTGTATGCATTGAAACATTCTAACACGAGCAGCACACCTTCCGACTACTCCGGGAAATTAGCGAAGCGAGGGACCGTGAACATTCATAGAGGCATCAGGAAACACTTTCCATAAAACTGAATGGAACAGCTGAAGCACTCGCGGATATACGTCTTTGTGTGGCGTGTCGGGTGATCTACGGGTGCCTCCCATACACACACACACACACACACACAACCACAATCACACTGACATATGCGCACACGGAGAATACGCACACACTGAGACACGCGCACACTCAGACAAACGCGCACAGTGATGCATGCACACAGTGACACATGTACACAGTGACGCGTGCACTCAGGACTACGCACACTGTCATATGCACGTTGCCATACGCACGACGACACGCGCACACAGTGATACATGTACCCAGTGACGCATGGACAGACACATGCACACGGGGGCACAAGCACACTGACACATGCACACTATGATAGGCCCACTGACACACACACACATACACTCATTCACGCAGGTACACACGGAAAGACTCGCACCCGCACACATGCGCACGCGGCGCGTATTGACACACGCACACAGACATACGCACACATGTTTATTTAGAATTCCCCTGCGGCATTTCTATCCATGCAGCTTGCACTGGGGGAAGGCGCGCGTGGCGTCATTGTCATGCATGCGAACACACACATATTCCCATATATACAGTCAGAAACAGGCATAGAGAAATACAAACACATATACGAGAACTAGAGCCACGTCTATATAGGCACAAAAGTATATTCGATCGAGGCGTTCAAAGCGCACATGCAAAGAGACAGTGACCCACACACATAAGAGGCTATATAGTCTTACTTGTAAATACATACACACATGATGACATGCGTACGACGCTGTGTAGTCATACAGATCGACCTACACAGATTCAGTAAATGCTGTACAGTCATACGTATGTACACATACAAAGTTGCATAGATATGCGTATACAAATGTAGTAATCCACATACATGGTCCCCCCCACAAGTAACAGGGAGCCTGTTACTATTTTTGATCCATGTCTTTCGGAGTATATAGATAGATTGAAGGGTACGAAGGAGTCATGTCTCGTCCAGAGCATCTTCAGATAGACTTACGTCGTGTCTTTTAATGCTACGCAAAAACCTCACAACAGCGCTGCATGCACGTGCAAGACATGCATGCATGCAGCATAAAGACAGTGACGCTTGTTTTGCGGGAAACGAGAAAGCCGAGCCGCTTGGATCATAAATCGAATCAGCATGTTTCAATGTCGGCTGCTACATGCGGGCTCGTACTCATGCACTTGTTCAGTGTGCCATGAATTTTACGGCTGACGACATTATACGCCACCCTGCGCAGCTCTAGCAATGTGGTATACAGTGCACGCCTGCGGTTTCAAAGCAGTCTGCAGCGCTTCCATACGGAGGCCTCACAAGTACAAGTGCAGATTATGTATGCAGGCAATCGCACGTGCCCCCGTCCACTGAAAAAGCTTGCAAACTCTTTCGGTAGTCTTGTTCTCTCATTGGCTACAGACGAGAGAAAAACCATGTTTTCGCAGTTTTAAGATTTCGCCCCATACATATAAATGGCGAGACGTAAATCTATTCGCCCTCGTGCACGTGTGTGTCTGAGTACGTACGTGTGTGCGTGTGCGTTTCTATCTGCGCATGTGTGTGCGTATATAAATGCGAGAGGAGGATGCCCCTAACAATGTGTGTGTGAGTGTGTTTATAAATGCGAGAAAAGGATGCCCCTAGCAACGTGTGTGTGTGTGTCTATAAATGCGATGGAAGGGTGCCCTCAGCCAGCGACGGAGCTTCCAGAAAAGCTCGCTCTTCAAACCTGCCATTGCCACGGTTTGGTTTCCCGTCTGCATCACCCTGAGAGCGTCAGCACCATATCTGTAGAGGCGTACTGCGAATACCTCTCCGAGTGGCGCTTGTACATTTGCACAGTTCTCGCATGCGGTCCGGAAGTACCGACGCATCTACATAGTCGAACAAGTAGTGCTGTTAAGCGTGTAGACGGTAGGGTGTAGCTTGAGTGAATACGGCCGCATGCAGGATGACAATGTCCTCTCCTACTTTTGAGAAGTATTATTGCTGGCTTTGCGTTCCTCTGTATTCCTTTACACCGTCTCTTCGCACGCGCGTCGCCTTGTGGGGAGTATTGTATCAAATATATACGAGATGAGACGAAAGTGCCCACGGTTTCTAGTATTGCAAAGCAGGCGCCGATTGCTAAAAAAAGTACAAGTATGTGAACTGGGAAGTGAGTCAGACTGTCATTGCAACAAAAACGTTTGTTCAGCAGTGTTGTTGTAGAGGAACCTCCAGGAGGATCATGAAATCTCCGGCGAATGATCCCCTTCCCGGAGCCTAGCCGGCTTCTACCATAGAACAGCGAGCTCAGGCATGTACATGACACACGCAAGAGCGTATCTACACACGTATGCATATTCAAATTTACGATAGGATCACCGAACAAAATAGAGATACGTGGGCAAACACGCTTTTCTATGAAAGAGCCGATGGACTTTTATCTACATTTGCAAGTCACTACAGGTAAGGCTGCCATGTCCAATCTATGTGGCTGCGCAGCAGCTCCGTGCTTGCATGTAGCAGTTATAAGCAGGCAGCTGCGTATTTCTTACTTGCATCCAAAGAGGCATGTGTTGGTACTGACATCCGCTACAGCGACCGTAGTAGGCGCAGCGGGGTGTGACACGATGTGGGGAGGGGGGCCCCTGCAAAGGCAACGATAAAGCCGACACTATACCGAGAAAAATTTTTCTTTATTTTCACCCAGACATACTCATCTTGTATTGAAAATGGCACGAGAATCGGCCAGTGCTGGGAGTGACATCCAGTTTTGTCTGCTGTTTGCGCAGGAACATTTACTTCCTCGTTTCCTTGTTCATGGCTATCGGGCCAGCACCTTTGTAGGTCGCAGTTTCTACTTGCCTGTTCCTGGCAAGGGACGCTGCCGGTGGTGCAGATGTGATTCGTGCTGCTGCTGCTGCTCCACTCGAGGCTACAGTGGTCACTACTACTGCTACTATGAGTACGGTGCCTGCTCCTTCTGTTGCTGCCTCTCCTGCTGCTCCCCAGGTTTCTGCGGGTGTGACTAGTACTTCTATTGAAGCCTAGCCTGTGGTGGTTGCTGGCGCTGTCCTGCGTGTGTGTTGTGCTGATGGCGCCTTGAAAAGCATCAAGCGGCTGCGCACAGAGGTTACGGTTAGATCCTGCAGCTACTGCAGCGTTGCATGCTAAATTGTCTGTTTCGTTTCTCTTCTCTGTGTGGGAAAGCGGAAGAGACTCACGACAAGAAAGGTCACATGCAGACGAAAGTCTACAATCTAGGGGATGACACAGACTGCAGGCACAGGCGCCCTTCTGCAAGCAGAGGCGCGCCAGGCCCTCCCCTGTATCCAGTATAGACACGATGTGGACAAGATATGAAGGCCACCCAAACAGGGGCACAGAGCTCTCTGCATGCCCTGTTTCCGGCGATGCATTTGCCAGCTCAGCTTGCGAACATTCGGGGCCCGCCTGCGTCGAAGTTGTGGTGTGGGCACACCGAGATATACGGGAATTTTCCCATCCGAAAATTATAAGGGTTGATATTCCGCGTGCCTTTTGTGTATGAACAGAAGGTGTTTGGCTCGCGTAATTCCGAAGTCTCAAAGGAGAGGTTAGGCTAAATGTTCCCTGAGTAGATCTGACATGCTGTTGTGGAAGGACGAAGCCGGACAGTCTCACCGGTGGACAGCAAAGAATGCACATCAAACTCAACAATATTTTAATGCAAAAGCTGCGCGCCCGCAACCGTATGATTCTACGTGCGGGAGACAGCGGGCGCAAGGTCGCTGTACGCATGAGCAGGAGGAGTTAGAATCGGGAAGATGTTGAGGAAAGCCCATACATACCCGTCAGCCGACAAACAGCAGGAGCCGCACACTACAGAAGAACGAGACCTGTACACGAAGGATCTGCCTCGGAAAGCTCTGATAGAGCAAAGGATTTCTGACTGAGCAAGGCACTATCGAGCACGCATCGGGGCACGCACTGGACACTGCTGCGTGCATCTTCCGGAAGCGATGGACGGAGCCTCTTTGGTTGCTATGTGCACAATGGCGTGTACACGTTGAAGCACAGCTGAGCCTGAGGCAGCTATAATTCCTGCAGAAATTATGAAATAAGGTGGATACCGGTCTGCCGCGCCTATCCGTTTTAGCAATGCCTATACGTAAGGTGTTGCTTGCGGCGGAGTGTGAAGTATGCAGCGTGCATGTGCTGTCGGATGTGAAAGAAGGATCAAGCAGCGTGTGCCGTCAAGGGGCAGCGGAAGAGGGAGGGCTTCAAATATTCTGTTAAGCGGTCATTTACTCTTTCAAACGGGTGTACAAGCGAGACTCCTGGCGGACAGTCAGCAGTATAATAATCTCCCATTCAGATGACGGGACAGCTGACGCAGGTATCATGGTCTCCGGTGAGCTCACCGTTGTGTGCATGCATGCATCGAGACCAAGTGGCGGGTGTCGAGCGGAGACGGAGGGCGGTGGGTTCTCGATGCTTCTGGAGCGGAAAAGCTGCTGGTAACCCTGGATGGAAAAGTTACCCTTCTTGCGTGTGCAGTCAGCGTCGTGCCGAAAAGGTGGTATGGGAGACCGCGTACTAATATTCGCCGCAGAACAGCCATCGGTAGCTCAGGGATACTTCAGAAGAACACTCAATACTGCAGCAACACGTCCACCCCACCGCTATCGTACGATGTCACTACGAAAGCTGAGCAGGTACGCGGTTTTTGCCGCAGCTACGGCACTCCGAAGTCATCTCACTGTAGGACCGTAAACCGTATGATAAGTACTCTCTCTGGGATCTACGGTCAGCCGCGCACATTCTACTGGGTTTCCTACTAGTCACTTCCCTTGCATACGCTGTAGGAGTACAGCGGTTGTCGAAGCCTGTCTGTCACCCTGGTAGTACAGTTGATATATACAAGTAGGAGCCTAGTGCCATACGAGAACGTGCAGACCAACAGATGAAGGCAACTTACGATTACACAGAATAGGCACACTTGGCCAACTCAACAACTCTGCGGAGGAGGGTTGGTATCGATACGCACGAAAAGGCTAGGTAGTTACCATCACTGAGGCAAAGCAACAGAGAGTGTGCATCTCCCCCCAACGCAAGTGCTACTAGTGTTATATGGTATTCAGTGAACGGTCGTTAATGTGGTACTCATTACCTACGTGGAAAAGGTGTGGACAATATGGCACACTTTCACGCATGCTGAATTTTTGTTGGCAGTGATTAATCTATGCGAGAACCGGATCAGAAAATACGTGCATGTGTGCGACTGCAGAAATGTCAAGTTGTGCGGGGACATTGACTTGTAGGTCGGTGTGTATGTCTCGATGGCCTCAACACTGAACGCTCGAAATATCATCACAAGCTCTTTGCGCTATCTAGTTCCACACTTAGTGAAAGAGCAGCAAGTTCTGCGCCTCACAAACACCAGACGATACCGTCACGTAGCGCATTTAGACCCTTTTTAGCCACGGGAGCCAGGACGACTGACGACCTTGTGCACTGACACCACTCAGTTCCACTCACTTCCTAGTAGTTAGTGAGCGTCACGCATGTCACCCTTGTGGGTGGTTTCCGCATGGAACAGCTCGCAAATCCATGTTCACGAGATAGTAGTAGCGCGGCTGATCCTGAACGAATCATAGTCTTCGGCCGAAAATGCGGAAAAGTCTGAATCGTGTTTCACAGTAGGTAGCGCCACTTCTGTGTTGGCCGCTGTGCACATCATCATGGTTACACTTGGATCCATCTTATGCCATCAAGCGAGGAGGCTGCTATCGATCGAGCTTAGACACATTCGAAGCTTGTAGCTAGTTAGCAAGCACCCGACATCAATAAAACCGTGCCCTCTTCTGCAAAAATCGTTCCTCTCAGCTCTCCGTAGAAGCAATGCACGTGTGTACCGCAAGGAGGTGGGTCCGGTGTACGTACAGTTCACCGCTTTTTTATTGAGATTAGCAAGCGCACATTTCAGGCACGACCATGGCTAGGAAACGCACAGATACACAAATAGAAACTTTCCAACTGCTGTGCTGTGTCCCGCATCTTACTCAAAGCATCCGGCTGGCGAGAAAAAGGCTTTTAAGGGACGCCTCGAATTTGTGGCCCTTCAACTTAGACGTCAGGGGACAATTTACCGTTGTACATTCTCTCACACGGAAAGGAGAGAACCGCATTGCTCCCCAAATTTCATGACGGCGTACATCTTTCTAGCCGTACTTGGTTGGGCAGCAACGGCTGCCGTCAGGTTAGAGGCTATACAGCAACCCGAAAAAATACCTGATCGCGCAGCACGTAGCCTAATGGAAGAGTACCCGGTGACGACGTTCGATCTAAAGCCTCCGAAAGTAGGAAGCTAAATTACTCACCTACTACGAAGCAACAGCAGTCACTGTAATATAAACAACGACCTTGCCTCCTACTGGCTGACTCTGCGTCCGAAGGCACGACAGATCATGTATGAAGAAGGAATTCCCGGTAGGCAGTGTCGTTACCATTCAGCTGGGCGCCCTTTGACAATTTGTCGCTCCAGATTTGTACCAGGTCAATAAAGCAGGTAATGCAAGCGCAAAATTCCTTCTGCTGAATTTTCAGAATAAGACCAATGCAACCCAAACATCTTGTCAGGCAATAGTGTTAGTGTACACCATCAGTGGCAGCGACACGCCGCGTACGGCGCATCGTTCTTTATTTCGATGCAACCATCAGGTGACCTGGAACTCCCTCTTTCCAGTAGCGAAAACGGGGAATACGTGATTGTCAACGTCTCAAAACCAAGGTCCACAACTTTGGCACAAACCCGCGCAAAAATGTATTCATAAACAACGCTGTCGGGTACGTTGTGAGTTTTTGCTTCGGCCGCCTTGGCGTTTTTTCCTGCTTCATCAAAAATGCGTCTCTTTTTTAAGACCTGTCGAGCTTGAATACACTGCCAATCCCCCGCCGAAAGCAGAATTCAAGGTTAGAGAGCTCCTGCACTTCGATGCAGTAAATTGATATACTGCTTACCTGCGTACTGTGTCTGTAGATATACGACAATACGCATTCGTTAAAAGTCGTCGGACCCACGCCGCCGGCTGTAACCGCTTCCCACGTTCGGCAATCAATTCCCTTACCGGAAGAAAACTTGTCTTAGACCACTGGCGACGACTTCGCGACGGGCGCAATCCCACCGTCGCTAGCTTCATTTGTAGTGCTAGTGTAACGAGTTTCTTAGAGCTTTCCAGAATATGAAAAGCAGAACACGTTTTTCCATTCATGAAGAAACAACGAAATTTGTGCGTGGTGGTTCCTCGCCCCAATGCATTTATCAGACGTGCAAGCTCGTAAAAACTGTCCTCCATGCCTTGGTCCACGTTTGGTGGACTGCTCATGTGAACGACCAGCTACAGCTGGTGTCGCGCACCTCGTATAAGATGCGCAATCACGACCGGTGACGCAGCGCATCATTTTTCATGTAAGCAGATTACCTCGGCCAAGGTCTTCATGTGCTAGGCGTTGCAAATACCACTAGCACAATTCACTCCGTCGTCTCGTAAAACTGGTTGCAGAAGCTGGCGAAGAGCGTGTATCTTGTTGTCCAGCGTAGCGTCTTCAGTTTAATCCAGTCTTTCCTGCGTGTATGAATATAGGCCCATCCAAATACGTTTACATGACGCTTCTTCATTCTGCCCATACCAAGCAGCTCGCCGGTCATGGGACAATAGTAACCGTCGCTGAGAAGATCCACCACGCAAACTTTTGGTTTTGTCGTTTCCCCCGTCTTGCCTGCAAGAATGATTCTAACCACAATAATTGCCCTATGCACGCTCCAGGGCTGCATGGTAAGATCTCGCTCTCGCTTCCTGATTGTGACTATAGATCATATACATAGTGAAAGCCATACGACGCACATAGAATAGCGCGTGCGTCCATGGATGGATACGGAATCGAATTCTGGAGTACATAGCGGTAGTTAGCGAGTGGATGCGTAGTGATGGCTGTGGGCCTACACGGGGGATGTATGTGTGCTCTGCACACAAATACTTCTATGTACGCAGGTGTTCGTGCATAACTCTGATTTTTCATGTCAAGCTTACTTCGCCTTCAGTTTTATATCAAACGTGTAGGGGCCTTTTGAGTGCAGAACCTTTGCGTCAAGTGCGGATTTCCTGAAACATTCTTCGAGTTCTCTGTGGTAGCCCTGGAGTACGCATGCCATAGAAACCACGAGAAAGATACTTGCCATGACTTCACAGCACATGGATGGAGCCCGTGACGAACAACGATTCCATGTGTATAAACTCTATCTGCAGCGAATGTTTACAAAAGTGTGCAAGCGCATTTCCATGTGCTTTTGGAGTCCACGTGCCACAAGAGAAATCTGCGTACGCGTAAGATCGAGATGCCGTCGGACAGCCGGTTCCGCGCATTCTTGAGAGCAACTCTGTTCAAAAAAGATTAAGGTCTGCTGGATCTAAAACGCCAACGCGCGGGGGGGATTGTCGTGCCACACGGGCAAATATACGACGCAGCACACTGCAAGGCCTTCCCACAGCCGTTCACCCGTGTTCCGCGATTTTAAATGTACCCTTACTGAATAGGCCTAAACGTATAGGAATTCTCACAAGAAACTATTAGAATTGTCCGACGTTGCCAAACGAGGGACACGGTACTGTCTACACTCCATTGGACATCGGAATTCATGAGAGTATGTTCATGTGTACGCGTGCACGTCTGCAGGTACGGCCTCCCAGACATAGAACTTCTTCTCTGCCTCGCTGGACCTCAACCGCTGGAGCTCCATATACACTTGCGGTCGGATTCTTCAGAACTGAGAGCTCTCCTGCTACAGGGCGATCCCTCTTTTCGGATAGAAAGATACTCACACGGAAGCTGAACTGGGCAGGGAATCTGGCTTGTGGATTAGCTCAGAAACCTATGTTCCCCCAAGCTGCTCGAGGTTTGTGGCTTAACAATAGCAAACGGGTGCCCAGTAGCACATAGGCTCAGTTCAAGCAGTTTGTAGCTGAATGTGCGAAGGCACAATATTGACCTCGCCACTGCTGAAGAAGCGTGAGCATGGCAAAGATGAATGCATCCGTTTCAAGGGGCCAGCTCGTCTAGGCGCTGACCTCGTTGAAGCCGAACTTGTCAAGAACTGTTGAACCGCGACCTAGCGCAAAGATATGGAAGCATAACTTCTGCTCGTACGTTTTGAGAGATACGAGTTGTACCGACGCAGGCTCACCGGCATTAAAGGCCAGGTTTACTGGGAGGCTGAATGACAGCCTGACTATAAGTAGAGAATCACTCAAAGTTCAATGACAGTAGACGGGATGCCCAGGAGACCATAAGATCAGTTGATAGTAATACCTGCTCAATGTGCTGCAGGAAGGGTTGCTGGTGGTGCTCCGCGAGAAGCCTCACAGCGTGAGAAGCGGCTGTCTCCAGAAAGCTTGGGAACTGCAACAAGCATTAATGAAAGAAAAAGCATTTTGTCCGGACGAAAGTGTCACAAACTATAGTGGAGCCGGGCGGAGGATTCGTCTACTTGCGACCGCGCTCCGTTAAAGAGCGTACTCGCAAAAAAGGAATACGTATGGCCCAAAATGTATGCTCGCATACATACACAGAAATGATCATGATTATACTAAACCTCAGACCCTCTGAAATGCAACACGAGATCAGACACACTCGTCTACATGAGGTCTATAATGTACAATCCGTGCGTAAAGTATTGAGGGCTTGAAGAATACACATACGCTCACGCACATAGTGAGCACCACGAAGTTGTTTGTTTGATGAGCTGCTCCTAGACGTATATGTGCACGGCGTTGCTCGCGCACATGTTCTGCATCATGAATTCGTTTGTTTGATAGGCTGCAGCTAGACGTATATGCGCACTGCTTTGCATAGACCAGTCAAGATTTCCACTTGCATATAGAAGTTGAGATCATGAGTTAACAAGCAACTGGAGTGTCACCATAGGTTAGGTTCCTTTCATACATTTGCAATACATGTATACACGTATATGCGTGTCTCACAGCAACATACATATGTATAAGGAAGCAAGAGTGTATGGCCAGTAAGTTGCACTGCAGGGCCTACGTGAAAGAAGACTATACGCACCTCGAGAAGAATTGAAAACATCACGCGGCGGAGTTGATTGATTCCGCGTGGGTCCTGCTCCGCTCCCCTCCGTAAAAAATTCTCCAGCAGTACCACGAACAGCTCCTATGCAGTGACAGGCATCATATGAATCATTTAGAGGCTTACTTTGCTTGTATGGGAGTGCATAAGCTTACCACATTCGCGTGTACGGGCACATATATACACATATCTACATACACATGCACGTATACATACGTATATATATGATGCATGTACTCAGGCGTGCACATGTGTGCATCATTATGCATTTATGTGCCCGTACGTCCGCATCTATGCATAATTGTATGTTTCACTGAAGGATTTAATACTCTTCTACATCCAGACAGACACGCAAGACCGTGCACACGGCCTACGACATACAACTACACGCAGTGGTGCAGATCGCCGTCGAGAAACTAGGCGCCTCGTCACTTCTGTACATAACTATAATAATCACACTGTTCCCGGACAGAAACGATAGGACAGGATGTTTCAAGGCTTTTTCAATGGTAGTAGTGTTATCCGTGCACAGCCTCTGAACTCTGAGCTGAGCTTCACTGTAGGCTTAAACGAAGGTATAACGAAAGACGCGAAACGGTACAACCTTTGTGAAGAAACTAGATCTACTGCAAGGAGACACTTTGACAAAGAGACGCTATGAAGCGGCCATCAACGCATATACTTGTATGCCTGAATATACATGTATATCTTTATCTATGTACATACCTGTATGTATATCTATATATATATATATACACATATGTATACATATAAGTGTGTAAGTAAGTGTACACGCGTTTGTGTGACCTGACCAATATACAAGGCGGTGCGTATACATGGTTCATCCTCTTTGTGATCGCCTTGCGACCATCTCGCATCTTCCACGGCGTCAGCATCAAAATGCACATATGGCACAAGTGGTAACACACATGTGTGAGAGTTTATGATGGCTGTCATATCTCTCGTGTTGTACGCCTGCAAGCGTTCTTGTCGACCACGTGAAAGAGGAAGAAGAAATATTATTGGATCGAATACATTGCTGCTGAAACCTGTAGCTGTGCGGACCATGAAACAGATACTTTGCACTGCTCAGACATGTACGCATACACATGTACATGGGCTTGTGCATGCCGCCTTCCTAATCTACACATGTTTTCAGAGCTACATGCGGTGGTGCCGCTCAACAAGTGTATATATACATCCATACATGCGTCCATACGTAGACGAATACATACGTACATACGTTTTACAGGTAGACACCGAAAAACAGAGTCTCATACTATATATGCACACAGAGACACTCGCGAGCCTCTGCTGTGGCATGGACGCACTCCCTCTATACCGAACTTCTACGCACACGTAGCCAACGGTTTGCGAGCCCATTCTCGACATGTTCCATACACCAACCCGTGGGAGAAAGACGAGACTTCCGTATCGTGTCCTAGACAGCCGCCGACACATGCAGAGGCGCATACATAATTACATCAGCGGAAGCCCCGCAACACACCTAAGAGTGTTGCCATATTCGTATAAGCGAAAAATTTCAAGCATACATAATGCTCATACATATCTGTATTAGTGGGAGAGCCTGAAGCATACGCAGGTGTGCAAGCACTTTTTCATATAGCTGAAAGGCCGTCGAACAGTTTTAGACGCGTAAGACATTCGTATGGGCAGGAAATGGGCAGGAAACCCCCGAATATGCGGAGTACACGCGAAGGCGTCACATATGCGACGATATTACTAAACTGTCATCACGCCATAGAAATTTTCAAAGACACTTTTATACGCACCTTGAACTGCATATGCTGGCCACTCGTTCGCGAACGTTACGAATGCTGTGCAACGACTGCTCTAAGGGACTTCCAGTGTTCCCTCTGTTGCCATTTCGCCCTGAGAAAGCTTGTGTGCGCACACTTGTTTTACTGATCTGGACACTACGGCAGACAGATGCGGTCTATGTGTAGTGATCGCTCTTCTGCACACGTGCAGCCTTTTTTTTTGAGAATAAAAGGTCGTCTTCAGTGTCCACATCTACCCTCACGGTTCTTCTGTACGGTCGTAGCAAACTCGACAACTGTGGATTCCTACATGACACGAGTCTTAAATGCTTTTGCGGGCCTACATCTGTAGTCATGCATGTATGTATATGTATGTGAGTACTTAGAGACAGCGAGAAAGGAAGATACGTATATATATATATATATATATATATACATGCATTGTCGGGTCCTCCTGTAGACGACGTGTGTGTGTGTCTAAATATGAGTACACATGCATGTACATACATGCAGTGCACCGCCTGCTCACAGGCATGACCTCACACAGCTGTCCCGAATACGAACCTTCAAATTTCATCCGAAACATTTGACTATTTGTGCAGATATCTCTATAAATACCTATATATGTATATGTACGTAGATGTAGGGAGCTGTAGACTCGGAAATGGACGAACAAATGTGTATGTGTGCGCGAGAATGTGAGCGTGTGTGTATGTGAGCGTTTGTGTATGTGTGCGTGTGTGTAAGCATGCGGACCCGTTTTCTGTAGATGCAACCGTGCACAGTTGATGCACAAACTCACTACCTCTGTTGACGATATTATAGGTTAATCACATATATCAATGAATATATATATATATATATATATATATACATATATATATACACATACATGCGCATACAACATGACCCACATGCTTACAAGTGCAAGTGTACGTTTATACATATATGTATATATATATATATATACATATTTACATATATGCGCATGTATATATACATATTTATATATGTATTTATGCCAGTGTAGCCTGTTCCACAAACTCACATGTGTAAGTGTCACGTATGCCTCATACAAGTGAGCGTAGACCTCCTCTTTCGCTTCTACAGGGTTTCGTTTCCTTGCGCCTCTTAAACCGCCCGGATTTTGAGATGGCTCGCGTGGTCAGATACACAAGGGCATTCACGTCGTGAAAATATAGGAAGTGTTTTGAAAATGTCTTATCTAACCTGGTGAAAAAAACCGGAGAGAACTAAGCCATCGAGAACATTGAGTATCTGCTGCGTTGTAAAGAGGACCTGCAGCAGGCCGCAACGCAGCACTACGATGTCATAATCCATATGACCGCGCGGACGAGTATGTGCGTAAATCTACTACATGTATGTGTTCGGATGGAGGGACGCGGGGCGCATGCACACTCACAAGTTCATCTACTACGCATGTTTCCCTGCATGCAATGATAGAAGCGTATACGGGCACGAATATCCACACAAACGCCTAGACACACACATACACACACATTCTCACACTTGCGGGCTCGATCACAATGTAGAGAGACATATCACTACACCTGTATGCGTACACCGCGTAGACTTCCAGTGCCCGGACACCAATTAATTAACATTACATATGACTAGTGGGATATATACATATATACATATATATATATATGTATATATATATACGGACACCAGTGTGTATGCAGATATTCGTATATGCATAGATGCGCATGCAGACGTACCGCTGTGCGTATGCGTATATTTATATAGATATATATATGCATAGAGACGTGCAGCAGTGTGTCTATCTGCATAGTCCCTGCTGCTTGCGAGTCAAAGTGTGGGAAACAGTAGCAAGTCGAAGCATGCAGATGTAAATGGAGAGAAAGAGGAACAACCATCTCTACGACTGAAGAAACTTAGAACTAAACAAACGTAGAAAGGTATCATAAAATTGCGCCCCCACCCGCTTAGGTACTACACATAGAACTATTCTGAATATGTATGTACGAGGAAATATCGGGATGTATATAAAAGATACATACGTATGCACGTATACGTATATGTGTGTGTACGTGCGCGGACTTCCCCAGGCCTGCTGTTCGAAGGGAGTCATACAGCGAGCCACAATATGGTGAGTGTGCCTCCATAGTATGAAGAGTTTTCTTTTGAAAACCTTATACAAAATTATATACGTTCACGACGGATAAATAATATAGTCATCCCTACCATATAAGATGAATATAAGAGTATGTTTTTCACATACATATTGGTATAAGTATGTTTCTACAGGCCCTGAAAATCCACTGTGCACTCAACGTCTGCCTCCTGCAACCGAAACGTACGTGTTAATACAACGTATTTACACACTCTTCTGTCATTCATATATATATATATATATTGATATATATGTATACATATATATATATATATGCATATATATATATACGCATATATGCACGGGCCTATACTGGAAAGATGTCTGTTTCATAAAGACATAGTTTGACAGGCATGCGACTGCTCGACGGAGCAGCTGTTGCAAAAAGTCGTCTTTCTTAGATCTCTAGAAAAATTGGGGAAAGCCCCTGAAAAGCATCGTCTGCGTGTGCACCACACAAAAAAAATGTACCGCGTATTCTCCGCTGACATCGAACTGGTTGCCTCGTCTCACACATAAAGACCTTCCTAACTGTGTGCACAGAGCACAAGTACATACAAACATGCGGAGTCTCTAGGCGCGCTTATATACGTATATATATACATATATATATACAGAGTATACGTAAGCGGGGTTTCTAGGAGTACATATATATGCATGCACATATACAAGCATATACAGTGTACATAAGCGGATCTCTAAGCGCACATATATACACACCCGCATATAGAGCATGCACACGCAGAATTTTGCGGTGCACATATATATATATACATATATATATATATGGACAGGCAGTGTACGCATGCGCACTCTCTAGGCGCGCATATAAATAAATATCTATGTTGAGGCATACAGAGTAAACAAAAACGTGATCTCTAGGCGCTCTTATACGCGTATGTATCAACAGACGCATTTAGAGTATACACAGACGGGATCTCTTGGTGCACATATATGAATATGTACAGGATATGTAGAGTTTACAAAAGCGTGATCTCTAGGCGCATATATATATATATATATATATATATATATATATATATATATATGCGCACATACAGTGTATAAAAGCGTGACTTTCAGTCGCACGTATATGTATATAGATATAGATAGAGAGAGAGTATACAAAGACGTGATTTCTAGGCGCATATGTAAGTTCACATACAGGGCACACAGAGTACACAAAAGCGTGATTTGTAGCCGCACATATACATACGTATATATATATATATATGTATAGACGCATATATAGTATACAGAAGCGTGTTTTCTACGCGCATATATATGTATATATACACGGCACACAGTTTATACGAGAGCTTAATTTTCAGGGGCACATATATATATATATATATATATGTGCACTTATATGCAGCATACATGAGCAGAATCTCTGGGTGCAGATACATAGAAGCACATCGAGTATGCATGAGCAAGTTCCCCAGGCATATATATGTATATATATATAGGCATCTAGAGATATGTGCGTGCGATAATAGATATCTGTGTTGATTTGAATACAGGAGAGGTCTGTTGAAGACGAGATGAAGTTTTTTCGAGTATTTTCTGTGAGGGCTTGAGTAGGGAGAAGTCGCTCGTGAGAGTAGATGGGTGCTTACGTGCAACTTAGAGAGGATACGCTCGGTAGCAGCGGAAAAGAGTCCGTGGTGATATACACCCACTTTGCCGAATGCATGCAAAATGCTTGCAATTTCCGCAGGCAGCAATGCGTTTATGCGGCTCTGCAAAGTGAGAAAATCAGGAGATGAAGAAAAAAGAGGCGCAGGCCGTAGGGGGAGGACACTGTGTCAGATTTACTTCCTATACGTCATTGGCAAAGGAATGGTGGGATGGATGGAGACCAACGATGTAGGAAGATGGAAAATAACAACTCACAGAGCTGCTGGCAGCCAGATCCCTTCGACTATTCTTCCCCTAGAGTTCTCTACACGAAAGGAAAACGAATTGATACTCTGTTTCCGCATATAGCAGTCCTGGTGAGGGGAATGTGCAAGTAATTCTCTCTATTCATGGGAACGTTTTCAGCATGTGTAATGTACTCGGTCTCCTTCTCTCTTCTTCTTTCCATGGTTCTCTCTCTGCACAAAAACATAGATTTTGAATGTACGTAGCGTGCGGCTTAAGGCTTCGTAGGTGGTCACGCACACACAGTTGTCCCTCATGCACCGTAATTGTCGATGGAGTGACCAAACATTTACAGCATACACTACGTAGATATGCGTGTGTGACTGTAGTATCATACTCATCTACCGTACACTGCGCTTCTTTACGTTGCTATTTACACCGTAATATATGTGTATATAGAGTGCTATACATACCGTAGTATGTGTATACAGGGTGGTGCTGTATATACTCCGATATATATATACATATATATATGTATATGTGATGCTATATATACCGTAATATATGTGCATATATAATGCCATATACACCTTAATATATGTGTATATAGAGTGCTATATATATTGTAATAATATGTGTATTTGTGGTGCTATTTACAGCATAGTAGATGTGTATACAGGGTGCTGTATACACCGTAACACGTGTATGTATGGTGCTATACACCGTAATACGTATATATAGGGTGCTATATATACCATATGATATGTGTATATAGGATGTTATATACATCGTAATATGTGTATGTAGAGTGCTCTATACACCCTAATACGTGTATAGGGTGCTATATATAGCGTATGATATGTGTATATGAGATGCTATACACACTGTCACACGTGTAATTGGTGTTATATACACTGTAATATATCTGTATAGATGGTGCTATATACACCGTAGTACAGGGTGCTGCACACACTCCGTAATATGTGTATATATATATGGTGCTATATACACCGCCTAGCGTGTGTGTATATATGGTGCTGTATACACCGTAATCAAAACCTGTAGGTATCATGCTTCTCTGTATATATCATGCTGTTAGAGGGGATAGTTACATCAAAGCGTGTGTGTATACATCCTGCTATATACACGGTAATTAGTATCTGTAGATATCGTGCTGTAGTCTTCACACCATATGGTATATATGGTGCCATATACACCGTTATATATGCGTGTATACGGTGCTACATATACCGTAGTATGTGAATATATATACTGTGCTATCACAGGGTGTTGCATGCACCATAGGGTGTGTGTAGAGGGTGATACATACAATATGATACCTATATACATATATATATCTTGTGATGTATTATACACCGTACGTATATGTGTATATATACATCGTACAGGCATATAGATCGTCAGGCATAGTGAATAGGTGAATGAGTACTTATGTTGACAGGGCCAAGTCAATTCTTTTTCACGAACAGACTTAGTTTTGTTAATATGATGTTTGACGTGTACGCTTTTCGTTCTCGCTTTCTCTCCCTTTCTGTCTCTCTGTCTTTCTCTCTCGGCGCAGTGTACAAGCAGACCTTAGTTTTCGTAGAAACGTTCTTGAGATGAATTTTTTTGGGCTGTCTCTCTCTCTTCCAGTCTTTACAGTTTCTTCTTTTTCTTCACAGCACACACAAACAAAGCGAAGTTCAAAAGAATCCGAAAATTTTTTTTCTTAGTAAGAAGAGCCTTCTGTGGCCTTGGGACTAGGAAAGCGCGATGTTAACGCCACTAGAATCATACAGGAGTACAAATACAAACACACGTATATTATATGTGTGTGAGTATGTGTGAGTGTGTGTATACGTGCGTGTGTGTAAGTGTGTGTGTATGTGTAAGTGTGTGTGTGTGTTGGTCGGTTGACTGACTTATATAAGCATAAACGTCAGAATGCAGACAAGATCTAGTATATACAACAAGAGTAATATGAGAGCCATGTGTAGGAGTAAATCATTTATACAGAATATTTTTTTCAGGTGTCTTCCATGCATGTTTGCATTTGTGTTGGTCGATGAATACACAAGCATATGATTGAGTACTCCTTCAATGGGCGCATGCATGCAGACACATTTATGCGTTCTACTGACTTATCTATTGTATATATATATTTATGTAGACATACACAAATGAATGCATCAGACAGATACCCCCAGAAACATACAAGCAGCCATACATACACACTTACGTACGTACACAGATACAACCAGCCACAGACGTACATATATATATATATATACATATATATCATATATATAACGGCGCGCATATGAGATGGTGTCAGTATACGCAGTTTACACACCCACGAACACAAATACATTTTTATATATATTTGAGTATGTGTGTATGTGTATGGGGGTGTGTGTGTTTGTGTGCGTGTAAATATGTACACAGAAAGGTCCAGAAAGGGAGGTATAACGAAAGCAGCATCGCTTACGATCGTAGTAGCGGCAAGTCTTCCCCAGACGTCTTCATCATAGACACCAAGGCGTCCTAGAGAGTAGCAGAGTTGCGCTAACGCTATATCCTCGAATGTGGATGCGGCCCTGCATGCATTGTGTACATGATGACAGTGAGCGACGAGAAGAAAGTAGTTTCACAACACAAGAGCGCGCGCAGTAGGGAAGACAACACAATCCGATCAGCGCTGGTGTCGTGGCTTCTACCATTTTTGGGAGCCCCTACGTCTACTCTCGTGCGTCACAGGAATATGCAGCACTCTCAGTGGGAGTTGTACCAGTAGTAGAAATAGTAGTAGTAGGGATAATAGTAGTAGTAGTAGCAGTAGTTGTTGTTGTACTACTACTAGTAGTAGTGATAGTAGTAATAGCAGTAATAGTTGTGTTATCAGTAGTAAGAGTAGTACTAGTAGTAGTAATAGTAGTAGCTGTAGCGGTAAAAGTAAAGGCGTAGTAGCAGTGGTAAGAGTGAAGGTGTAGTAGCAGTGATAGTACTAGAAAAAGAAAAAAAAAACATTTGACGGGCTGCAAAGATAACAGCAGAGAATTAGTAAAAGTGTATGCTTGGTAATGGGCAGCATACTGTGAAACCCATACAGTAGTCGTACTATCACTACTATTAGTATTAGGAGCACTAGTACTAGTGACAGTCATCGTTTCTCGCTTGGTGCTATCAGTAGGTAGAGGCTTCTTGACGAATACTAGTGCATTAATATATAGTGATAGTAGTAGTAGTTGTTGTAGTGGTTGTCGTTTTGTGTTAGTAGTATTAATAGTTTCAGTAGTAGTAGTAGTATTAGCAGTAGTAGTAGTAGTATTAGCAGTTGTAGTACTAGTAGTAGTAGTAGAAGTAATACCTGTAGTAGTAGTAGTAGAATTAGTTATAGGAGTAATATTAGTAATATTAATAGTAGTAGTTTCATACTGAGTACTAGCAGCACTAGTATTATAACTAGTAGTAGTAATAGTCGTTTCAATAGTAGTAATAGCACTAGCAGCACTAGTTTTGATGCTAGCAGAAGTAGTAGTAGTAGTAGTAGCTTTATTATTAGATTTAGTAATATTAGTACTAGTGGTAGCAGAAGTAGTTTAAGTAGTGCAATTAATAGTAGCAATATAATTTATTATTAGTAGTTGCAGAGGTGTTGAGTACTACTACTAGTAATAGTAGCAGTATTAATACTAGTAGTAGCATTAGTAGCAGTATTTATACTACTAGTAGTAGAATTAGTATCAGTAACAGTAGGGGTGATAACACGCCTTACTGTCAGTAGTAGTAGTAGTAGTAGTGCTATAGTCATTATTGTTGGTAGTAGTAGTAGTAATAGTAGTAGGAGTAGTAGTAGTAGGAGTAGCACTAACAGTACTAATATCAAGAGCAGCGAGCATACTAGCACAAACAGTCATGGCAGGAGGAGGAGCAGCGACAGCAGCAGTAATTTTGCGCAGTAGTAGTACCGTGCGTGAACGCATGCACTGACGAGTAGTATATATTAGAAGCGAGGACGAAGAAACTTCACACACAGATGAATATTACGTCTTCCCTCCTCTAAGGGCGAACGCAATCAATTTCATGATAGGGAAGGCAATGCATATGTAAAAATGGACTACTAGAAGTACTACACTACTAGAAGCAATGGTAGAGCAAGTTCACATATATATACATACACATACAGATATATATACATATATAGAGAGATATATATATAATACATAGAGAGAGAGAGAGAGAGATAGATAGATATATATATATACATAGATATATATATATAACCTTCCCTCATATAAGAGGGGAAAGCGAGTAGTTTCATAACACCAGGCAATCCATAACATGTAGTGGTAGTTTACATATATATACACATATATATAGATATACATATATACACAAATGTATATACATATATTTATTTATATATACCTATACATAGACATACAGATAGATAGGTATATACATATATTTAACCTTCCTCATATAAGAGGGGAAAGCGAGTAGTTTCATAACACCAGGCAATGCATAATATGTAGTGGTAGTTTACTAGAAGTACTACACTACTAGAAGCAATGGTAGAGCAAGTTCACATACACATATAAGATATATGTATATGTATATGTATATATATATATATATAAATGTATGTATGTGTACGATTATATATGTCAGATCCTCTCTCCAAAAGAAGGTAGAGCAACTGATTTCATGATACAAGGCAATGCATATGTAGTAGTAGTAGTACACTACTTGAAGCAATGGTGCAGAGCGTGTAGACATCGAACTATGAAACCCTCTTGTACGACCAAAAGCGGTTCGTTCCACAGTGCAAGGCAACGCAGAAGCTGTTCATCTGAGTAGTACATGGGATCGTCGCATTCGATGTATATTTGAAGGATCTTTCCACTTTTTTGTTGGCGTCCTCTTCCATTGGATGACTGCGTAGCACATACAAACGTGAGCTGTGTGTATATACGTAGGTATTAGTGTGCAGAATATTCGACTCTACATGTGATGACCAGCAATAATACATACGACGACGTGCACGCAGTAATAGACACCCATGCTACTCACGCACATGCTGCCCTATATATACGCACAAGCAGCTATATACATCTCTTCTACATATGCACGTGCTAACCTATATATACGCGCAAGCGGCTATACACATCTATACCACATACATATACGCACAAACACAAACACACACACACACACACTTACACACACACTTATCAAGCAAGAGTGAGATACAATATAAACATATGTATATATGTACACATATACTACAGATATATACAATATAAACATATGTATATATGTACACATATACTACAGATATACCAGGTATGAAGAGCCCCTCTGTTTGTATAAGTATGTTTATATATATTTGTGTGTGTACACATGCACACACACATGTTTGTGAACTTGTCTAGCACTGGCTGAGAGAACATTTGCAAAAAGAGAGCACACGATATTAATACACACAAAGAAGCTCTTTTACATAGAGATGTTGTAGATTTACTCAGCTTGTTGATTTTTACGGCCACTTCAACTTTCGTTTCTTTTTCACAGCTACACAATAATGTGAACAACCGATATATATCCAAATATACATATACACATATATACATATATGAATAATATAGAGGTCTCTCAATGGTGTACGTAAAAGCAATCATTCACACGTATTGTAGGACTTGCACTGGTATATATGACACATTTACATTTGTATATATATATATTTAAAGTGAGTAGTAGAGCATACAATAGTACACATGCGACAGAGAGAATATACATATATATATGTATGCGTATGAGTCCATATGTATACACATACGTTACATGTGTGCAGTAGGACGTGCAATGGTACAATTGAGAGAGAGAGAGAGACAGAGAAAAGTGAATACATATATATATATGCACATGGTGCCACTAGATATATATATATATGAGTCACCTGTATGCAGTAGGGCATACAATGGTACATACGAGAGAGAGAGAGAGAATAAATATATATACATATATATGTATGCGTATATGCATATATGCCAAAGATACATACATATCTGTGATCTGCCTCTAGTAAGGCATACAATGGTAAAGACGCAAGAGAGCGAATATATATGTATGTACAATATATTCGTATCTCTGCAGAAGCTGCTGCATATGAGTCTTCCCTTGAAACAAAGAAAACGATGATAGAATGAGAAGGTCTACCTCTTGACGCGGTTGCAGCAGAGATTAATGACTGATTTATCGCGATTATCGAGCTTTGCAAAGCAATACAGGAGCATGGCGGCATTACGATTGGAAAGCAGCAGTGGTGTCTTTGTGTCTGCAGCTGCTGCGATTCGCCTTCCCACGCGCCGCAGGAGCTGCGTGTCTACTAGACACCGAGTCCTGGCAGTCGTCAGCGCGTACAGCACCAGTGCACGTGTCGGCAGCGCCTCCACAGACTGCCGTATTATGTTGTTGGCCTTATATGCAAGCCTATACGGCAGTACGCCAATCCGTGAAAATTCATACAAAATATACGATAAGTAGTGAGGAGGCATACGTTGCAACTGCTGCTCTGCTGCCCACGCACACACACGCAGCACACGCAGATATGGCCACGCCGACGTCCCTCCAGAACCAGGTGCTTCGCTGGAATACCTGATGTATTCAAACCGAAAAAAGAAACCCACAAGAATGACTGGCCTCCAGTGGCATACAGACATGAATATCTTCGTACACATATATTCATGTATGGAAGGTCATAGCTACAGAAATCCATATGCACATATATATACATTCATAGATGTATACATGCGATACACACATATGTACATATATGTATATATCGATATGTTGTATACAGACTGACAGTACATATATGCATATATACTGAATATCATACAAAGAGAATTACTTATGCACCTACATATGTGCATATACACACATGTTTATGTATACATATATTGGAAGGTTGTATGGACAGGAAAACCTACATATATATATCCATTGAGGAATCACACAGAGGTAAATACCCAGGTGGATATAGATATATATATTGATCGAAATGATGTCATGTATATACGATTATATGGACCTGCATTGTCTACTTAATTACGTAGGCACGTGATGTACAGACATACACTAATGTGATGGGTTCTAGTTGTTGCCTGATTTTCTTTCATTTTTCAGTTTCATCTTCACTTGGCTCTCAATCATTCTCTCTGCTGCCCTCTCTGGTTCTCCAGCTCTCGACAATTTTCATTGTTGCTCTCAACATTTCTTTTGCTGCTTCGACTCTTCTTTCTTCTTCGTCACGGCCGCTGTCCGTCAAAGGCATTCAAAATCTCTTACAAAATTCCTACTTCGTAGATGTCTATGTCAGTGAAAAGCTCACACAACCCGCTCTCCTGGGAGGTACCTGTGTATGTAAGTGTGTGTTTGCATGAATGGGTGTTTATCTACGTATGTATGTATGTGTGTATGTTCGTATGTGTGTATGTGTGTGTGTGTGTATGTGTAGATCAGTGAAACGCGCTTCTTAAAGGCCGCTAGTCTGAGAGGTATGTGTCTGTCTGAGTGTGTGCGTGTGTGTGAACGGGTGTGTGTGTAATTGTGTATTTGTGTAGGAGTGTGTAGATCAGTGGAACCCTCTCACAGGCTGCTGGTGGGGGAGGTATATTGGTGTGTGTGTCCGTAAGTGTGTTTGTGTATGTGTATGAATGAGTGTATGTGTATGATTGTATGTATGTATATATGTATGTATGTAAATGTATGTATGTATGTATGTATGTATGTATGTATGTATGTAAATGTATGTATTTATGTATGTAAATGTAAATGTAAATGTAAATGTATGTATGTATGTATATATGTATGTAAGAATGTATGTATGTGTGTGCGTGTGAGAAGAGCAGTGGAACGCTGTTACAAGCCGCTCTTCTGAAATATCTGTGTACGTATATGAGTGTGTGTGCGTGTGTATATATATGAGTCGGTGTATATGAGTGGGTGTATATGTATGTATGTCTGTGCATGTCTGTAGTGCAAACGCCGCTCTTGTGAGATGCGTGCGTGTAAGTGTATGTGTGTGTGTGTGTGTATGAATGTGTCTATGTGTATGTACGTATGTGTGTACGTATTTGCTTGTGTGTGGACCAGTGAAACCCAGTTATACGCCGCTCCTCCGAGAGATATGTGTGTATGTGTCTCTTTGTGTGTATGTGTGTATTTGCGTGTCCGTGTATGTATGTGTGTGTGTGTGTGTAAATATATGTATGTACGTCTGTGCAGACTGTAAGCGTCTCAAGACGTGACGGCAGCAGCAGACATATGAAGGGATTGAGAATAACAATTGCTGCTTTTAACATAATAACAATTAAAAGCGTTTCTCTCTTTACGTGCAAACTGTTGCTGGTGATTGTGCGTATATATTCATAAGGCCACGATGTACATGATCTTATACAATTACCTACGCTTATGCCGTACATACTACCACTACTCATACTACTACTACTATAACCACTACTACAACTATTATAACTACTATAACGACTACTGATAATAATACTTTTACTATTGCTACTACTTCTACTACAGCGTGTACTACTAATACTACTGTCACTATAACACAACATACTACTGCTGATCTTGTAGAAACAACTACTACTACTTCTACTGTCTGTACTACTACTATTATAACTATTTCACTTACTACTATTACGAATACATCTACTACTTGTACTACTATTATTCCAATAACAATAACGGCTACTACTACTACTACCATTACCACCATAATTACTACTAAGTAGTATATATGCATATATCCATATATACATATATGCATATATACAGACGTACATACACACATATACATACATACATCTATACATGTACACACACACACGAACATACATACATTCATACCTACGCACATATATACATTCATACATACACATACATATGCATGCCAACATACGTACCTAAATACATAGGTACATAAATACATGTACATATATACATACGTACATACATACATTTATACATACGCACACCTATACGTACATGCACACATTTATACATACGCACACCTATACGTACATGCACACATACATCTATACATACATACGTACATCTATACGTACGTACATGTGTACACACATACATACATACATGCATATGCGCAGCTTCTGACTGCGCAGAGCGTAGATATGCGGGGAAATTGTGCGTGGCAGGCATTATAGAAGCTACACGTAGTACACGATTCCTCACACGAGTATGAAATGTAGTTGAAACGAAAGGCAGCAGCAAATAACTTACTGAACACTAAAAATGAACAGCAAATGGCGACAGACTTCAGAAGAATTAGTAGCATAACAATACATATAACCCTATACATATATGTATATATATATATATATATACAGATACAGAGGGGGAGGGAATTACACATATATATATATATACATATGTGTTCTTATCCACTTGTAGGGTACAACTCCAGGAAGCACAAATGGCGCTATATGCTCATGGAACATAGTAGCATTGCCATATAGAGCTATGTACATACACATATATGTATTTATAGTGAGAGAGATATATATATACACCTGTGAAAATGTTTTTGGTAACAGAAATGTGCCTATACTCAAAGAAAAGCAACAGCATCGCCCTACAGAACTAGACACATATACAATGTGTATGTAGATGTATATATATACATATATATAATGAGTCATAAGGTAGACTCTGCTAACACAAATGGCGCCTGCTATACCCACCACTATGCGTATGCACATATGCACGTAAACGCGTTTATACATATATATATACGTATATGTTTTATGTATATATGTTTGTAAACATATATGTATACACCCCACACCACTTCTCTCCGTGCATGTATATATTCATTGCGTTCCCGGTGCGTAAAAACATGTTACCACGTCCACGCGTATACATATGTACATGCACTACTTCTCTGTACGTGTGTATAAGAAGTGCGTCCACACGAAAGAACCAGACCAAAAGCATGAACACGCACGCATTCAAGTTCAATGTGATTTCAATGCCAGGAGGGTCCTGTAGCCTCTCACTACTTGCCAAAGAACTAAACCTAAAACTTTCGAGCGAGTGCTCTCCGCGCTTTCGCGTCGTTGTTGCATGTCACTCCTCCCATCGCATGCACCGCCTCCCTCCTCTTGTCGAATGTGACGTGCAGCAGCCACGGATCATTCTTCCAAACATACAGTAGTGACCCTTGCACTAGCACACGTGTTTCGTTCTTCCGATATAATTTCAGTAGCAAGGACACAGGCGCCAAGTATCCTAGAAAGCAAGTAACTCACTGCGCGTCTGCTGTATATGCCCTTTCCGAAGCGGCAAGACGTGTATGATCTCTCTCTCATTTCTGGTGACACATGTTTCTCAAGCGAGTATTGTGATATTCCTTCAAAATCTAGACGGACTGACCTCTATGTCTGCTGACCCAGCATATATATTTGTCTATATACATATATATATATATATATACACATTGGCATACACCTGTGTGCGCCGTTGCGGTCGTAGCCTGTACCAGACGTATTTGTTCAACTCATTCATGGAGCATCTAATATACCAGTGCCTTCATCTCTGGTTATACCGACCCACCTGTATACATATATATACATATGTACATATATATATATATATATTCATATCTGTGTGTATATATATATATGAATATGTATATACTTGTATTTGTATATGCATGCATTAGCATATATGTGTGTGTGGATGAGGAGACCCTTTTTGAGACGCAGACAACGTCTTTCTCAATGAAATTGCGAGCTCCTCGAAGTAAATGCTATACAACATTCCTTTAAACTCCTAAGCTATACACATATATGTACGGTAATGTATACATTTACATATACTAGCATATACGTGTGAGTGCGTGCCCTAATTTTCCTAGCGTATAGAAAACACAAACAATGTCTCCCTTTCTTAAAATAAAGAGCTCTTTGAAGTGAATATGATGACATTGCTTTCAACTCTGGAGGACGTGACCTGCCTGACATATATATATACACATATATATGGAGAATAGCAAAAATATATGTCTACATATATATATATATATATATGTATGCGTATCAGCATGTATGTGTGTGTGATACCACCTTCCTGGAGTGTGAAAGCTGCGAACTATGTCTCTCTCATGCAATTGAGAAGCTCTTCGAGTCAATATGATAACATTGCTCTCTATTTTCAACTTACGCACAAACATATATACACATATACACATATATATGTATATATGAGCATGTGAACATGTGTGATTTTACCTCCGTAGAGTATACAGGACGCAGACAATGTCTCTTTCGTTTAGATGAGAAGCCCCTTGAAGTAAATATGATAACATCGCTTTCACTTCCTGCATAACGTCGGCTTGCTGATGTGCAAAGCAGCTCAGTGTATGACAGACTTGACTCAGTGAAATGCCCCGTGTTACCGGTACAGCACTCTGCAGAAAGGCAACAACACAAGCCATAGAAAGAGCGAAACGGCCGCACGGAAAAAGGAGTAAAAAAGAAAGAAGAAGAGGGGTTTCCAGTGTACATCTCTTTCTCTCTGTTTATGTGTGTGCGTGTGTGTGTCTCTCTCTATATATATATACATATATATACACACAAGGAAAGCAACAATACAGTTCACAAATAGCGAGAAAGCCACAACGGAGAAGGAGAGAAGAAGGGTGGAATAAAAGAATTCAAGTCTACCTAATGCCTTGCCCTCTCAATCTCTTCCTCTTTCTCTCTCTCTCTCTATATATATATATATGTATATATATATAAGAAGAGCATCAAAGCACGCCACCAACAGCAAGGAAGGCAGGAAGAAAGGGAGAGAGAACTAGAAGGCATGAAGTCTACACTGCTCCATATATGAGGCGGTCCGCTCTCTTCTTCACTGTCTCTTTCTTTCTCTTTCTCTCTCCCTTTATATAGAATATATATACATATATATCAATATATACTTAAATGAGATGCTCCTTATGGATAGATACAGGAGTAAATAGAGAAGACCGGGTGTGTATGACTATACAAAGAGAGTATGTAGCCCTCAAGAGGCCACCACAGTCCAAATTAAATGTGTGTGGGAATAAATGTAAAGGTGTCGGTATATCCATGTATACATATATATATATATATATGTAATATATGTATACACGTATATAACTATATGTATTTACAAGCCTCCTGGCGAGGGGGGAAGGCTCTAGTGTGCGTTACAAAAAGAAAGCTCAAATAAAGTTGTAGCTACCACTCAACTATAAAATGCTCATCACTCTTAGGGCAATTTCTGGCTTGCACATGTGTATGTCTGCAGATTAAAAGAAGTTCCTCTTCACTCGTAGTATACGATGCAGATTCGCGACCAGGACATGCGCTTAACTTGTTGCTACGCTGCATGCGCTGGCGTCATCATAACTATATATGTTGATGTATATTTGTTTGTACGTTTTTATATGTAGATTTATAAGGCTGCTTGCTTTCCATTTTCAATTTTGTAATACGTATGTATACACATGTATATACGTTTATATATAGAGATGCATACGGTTGCTTGCATTCCATTCCGTATACGCTCATATACATATCTATGTATACATTCATACGTTCAGAACTGAAGAAAAGAAATACACATCCATCTGTACGTATATGCGTATATATAAATCTATGATAAGAACTGAAAAAAATAAATACACATATATCTGTACGTACATGCGTATATATATAATTGTACAGACAGAAGTGAGAAAGGATATGGACAGTTTTACAAGGTGGAGTAGAGAGGCAATCACCTGACCTACCCGTACGTGTCGCACAATTTCTTTGGCTAGAACCTTCCACATGCCGTCAGTGCCAGGCAGCTGCAGATTCTTACACACAACAGCAAGAGCATGAAGCTGTGCTGGAGAAAGCTCCCGTGTACTTTTATAAATATCTTGAGCAAGCTTTCTAAATCGGTCGTCACTACTAAGCTCCGCGTAGGCGAGCCCAGCGTGTGAAAGTTGCTGCAAATGATATATTTTCAAAGACAACTTCGTGTCTTCGGTGTACTGAGAAATCTCTGACAATGTCTGTAATACTTTCTTTTCGTCTTCACGTGACGAAAAATGCCAGTTCTTTCGTTGTTGTGGAGACAAAGTACGAGATGCTGTGGAAGAACGAGCACAAGACGACGAAGAAGAAGCAGAAGTATTAGGGAAAGCATGAAGGTGGTCACTGCTACGAGGGTGCCAGGCGTCATAGTTTCTATAGTCATCGATAGCTTCCCCATGTAATCGCGAATAACGTTCGTAAAATAGAGCAGACGAAGCTTCAGCCATTGCTTCGGGGTCCTCATCTTCTTCCTCCTCTTCTCCATCTTCCACTTTGAGCGCATGGTCTTCTTGATGTTGCATAACAGGAGACGGAGAAAATGAGGCGTGATGAACATGCCGTCCAGTATTATACAAGAGAGAGCCGTGAACAGAACTCTTTGGTGTCTGTCGTGACTTCGTCATAGACGCACTAATGTTGTCGGCTGAGAATTCGAGAGCTACAACTCCCCGGCAGGCAGAAGCGCCTGCTGTCACGAACGTTCTTTTTGGTATGCTAGTCGTCAAACGGGAGAAGGCAGACGAGGATGACAGCCCCGAGAACGCCGCGAGTCTGTGGTGATCTACTTTCACAGATAGAGATGACAAACGAGAACCTAAAGATTGAGAGTGCCGTACTCGACAGTGCAAGCCACACGTTGACCTGCGCCATCCAGCTGACAGAAAGAGGCACGGGTGTTGGGGTAGGAGGCAAACGTTCACAGAGAAGGGATGTTGCTGGTGCGTCAGGAGTCGAGGCGAAAACGTTACACCAGACACGAGATTCGAATGACGACGAGTGGGCACACAGAGCCGCAGCAAGGCCCATTCCCAGAGATGTCGCGCACTGACTGGTGCTCTTTTTTTCGGCAAGCCGCTTGTCACTTTGTGCCCCATACGAGTCTTCTCCGACTGCTCCATTCTCCTGAGGTACACCTCGTGTGCAGGCGGGCTTTCTGATTACTACCACAAGCGGTTCTCCTCCCAACAGCAAGGTCGCTGCTGTTGTCGGTCGTGGTGCAGAGTGATTCTGTGTACGCGTCATTATTTCTGACGCTCCCGAGATCAACAGCAAGTCTCTGCTGCTCGTCGCGGTATACTTCTTAGTCCTCCTGGCGCTAATACAGCGTGTAGACACAAAAACGGTCGAATGTTCCTGGTACTGACACCTCCTTTCGTTCGAGAGACGGTCCGTCTGAAGGTGTACTGTATCGAGGAAGGGTGACTATTCTTCTTAAGACGAAACCACTTTTCATCCTGCCAAAGCACGGGCGGAAGCCGAACAATAGTAGACGAAACCCACTGTTGTGGTCCGCTGACAGGATTGAAGGCAGGTGAGTCCGCAGTGGCAGCGAAACGTGCGTGAGTAGTAGTCTGCCATTGCTAGATTTCTGTGCAAGGTGTCAGCTTTTTCGAAAGTGCATGTTTCTTTCATACGCACCACGTAGCGGAGAGCACGTTCTCTTCAAAGTGGATCCTTGCTTGCAGACGTTTTCGCTACTACCAGATTGCAGGTGTTTCTACAAGCTACGATGACGTTGCTCGTCAATCAGAAGGGTGGTGAAGGCTAAATAGAACAGGAGGAGAGAGACTTTGAAGCCTATTTCTTCAAATAGATGTGTCATGATACGTACACTTACGTCAGTAGACATATCCGTGTTTATTGGAAAACAGGCGATTTACGTTCAACGTGAACGTCTTCGAGCGCTTCGAATCAAAAGCATGTTGCACCGTTCCAGGCACCTGGGGTGTGCGGATGTGCGTTAGTGACACTGTCAGTAGTGAAAGCCTCACGACAAGTTTGTGCAAAGTAGTACAAGCGAAGTGCATGCAGGGACGCAGGCGACACGCCAGTCGTGCCATTCTAGGCGCCTCTAACCCGCTGCCATATACGATAACCATCTGCGCACACTATCTGAGTAGTCCACTGGTGCCTGGCGCTGACTAAATGACTCTACTACGCGGCCGTATCGCCTGCCAGGACGCATTCGTCCGAATATGGCACGGCCGAACTGAGCGGTGTTTAACTCTCAAACGGGGCGGTTTCGCATTAGGTGACAACTTTCGTGAAAAAAAATTATCCAGGTGCTACACGCTTATATATGCACATACATATATACACACATACACACACTATAAATTCCCCGTCCAAGCTTATACTTTACACATCAGCGGTAGAGTAAGATCCAGATTTGTGGAAGAGGTAACGGGCGCGCTGCGGTTTGATAATTTAGTAAACTGCTCAGAGAAGGCAACTTCCACACGTGTATTGCAACACAGTAGACCTCACCGCTTGAAAATATACAATAAGGATGCCGCAAGAAGTTACAACAGAATCACAGTTGCAAACAGGGCCACACTGTGAAAGCGCCACCAGCAGTAATCAACAAAAAAGTGGAGACACGGCTGCTCTTACCGCCGCTGAGCGTACGAGGCGCCTGTTTTACTGGAATGTGCAAAAAAGGTGTGAAAACTAGCTTTGTCTGTGAGCTCGCTGCTTGCAGCACCATATAAGTTGCGGTAGAACGGCAGGCATCTCCACTGCGAGTGCCTGCATCATATTAGTAGCCAGCAGGTGAGCCGCAGCAGAGAGACGTAAGCGTACGATACACATGTGGCGGTCTGCGAACTCCACATCGCACGAGTGTACGCTATACATGAAGGACAAATAATAAGCTCAGTATGCATTCTTTACTCCCCCCACGTAGCTGCACAGCACACAAATGACACAAATCGCACTCGCAGACGCCACCTTATTCGAAGAACACTGCAACTTCCGAGAACACTGCAACGGAAAGTCGCGCCTTTCACATAGAGCTAAGAATTGAGCATAGGTTTCTTTGGGAGATGCATCGGCTGTGTCGTCACAAAGCAGATTACTTTCACCAAGCGATCGATGAAAGGGACCTTCCAGTATGCTAACCTTCACACTCAGGATCTTCACAATCGATTTTGCTTCGTTGCACTCGTAAATGCATTTTTTCCAGATACGGTCGCTTGACTAGTATACGAGGTAGCAGTGCATTCCGAAATTTTGTCATATGGTATAATGCGCATTCTTGCACAAGCGAAGGCCCCTCCGTTCCCCAGTCGCCCCTCAATATGATGAAGCAAACGTCTAAACCGTCCACTTGTAGTATGCAGCTCCATAATCGAAGAAAGGAAGGTCTACAACCGTCTAAACTGAAGGTGAATGACTGGAACTAGAGACAGCGGCACAAGTTATGGAGAAGAGGGCGCAGAATGCTCTGCCACACACGAAGCTACTCGGTCGTAACCAGCAGATAACGATACAAGGGGAGGAGTGGCGGCTAAGAGTGGAATATCTTTTATCATGAGCGCAGTCGTTCGGTGTACGATTTGAGGTGTCATGGTAGTCGCGTTGCAGAAAGAAACGGAAAATCTAGTGTGCAGACAGGCACACGCTGAGCACCACAGCACTGCCTGTCAAGTTTTGTCCGGCACATGGTATGCACGTCAAGAGAGCCAATAATGACATCGAGCGCCAGTCCCACACCAGTTTCGTAGTCCTTTATCGTTATTGCATGTAGCAAAGGAATCGCGGAGTTTGATCACAGAGGCGGTGGCCTTCTTGACCTTCCATGCAGTTCGCCATCCGGGCGGCGTGTCTACACAGCAAACACGTATAATCCATATAAATCCTTCTCTCTTCAGTATAGACGTGAAAGAGGATCTACCGGAGAGAGATTCGTCTCAGAAAGATTTTTCCTCGAGGTCAGAGGGTCGACTATGAGTACTAACTACATCCGTGTCCACTTTTTCTGCAGAGGTGCACGCTTGGCGTGTTGCTTCCTCCGGAGGTTCAGTGTGAGTGGCACTCGGAACTAAATTGTCGATTCATAGAACGACAGGGCAGAAGTGGGAGGAGCAAGGAGTTCAAAAAACCTCATGGAAGACCTTTTCGCGCCTATCTCTGTGTACACATCATATATCAGGCACATAATTTTCAAGATGTCTATCATGGCTCGTACAGCAAACGGGTGCTACGAACGACGCTGATGGGGCGCGCTAAGAATCCGACACGAGGAAGCATGCACACCGATTAACAAGCTGGGCCTTGTCAATACTACTAATACTAGTACTACTAGTGATACTACTGTACCAGCACTACCCCTACTACCACAACTTGTACTATATTCGACTCTTCTATCACATGTCTTCACTATTAGTACTCCTGCTACATTTTTAGAGAACATGTGGGAGAACTGTTAGCGTACTAGGACGGGAGTTCAACAACGCGGAGTAATGCCTCTGCACAGCATCACAAAATGGCCAGACATTACGCATAGGACTACCGTTTTGTAACCTCAAGCTTCGACCTTAGGCTTCAATAGCTGCAGATCTACGGTCGCTTGAAGGGGTGTTGACTATATGTGTTAGATAGGTATATGTGACGCTCGGAAATAGCCGAGCACCAGTGCGCAATGGATAGCGCGCGGCCCTCCTAAGGCTGAGGTTGTGGGTTCGAGTCCCATCTGGTGTGTTCTGTTTCGCCCCCGGATTGTGTGTCCTCCTCTTTCTTCCTGCAAAAAGGCGCCTTTCTGCGACACCCTTCAAAATGTCTTTCAATTCGTGTGGGGCTTCTCTACTCCTGTCACGTTACTGCGCACAGATGTCCATGATTGCAACCTACGGTGTATTATTAGTATCACCGAGGGCCACGGCGCGGCGAGAGTGTGCGTGGACGTCAAGATGTGTGATGGATGGACGTCCATCTAAACTCTCTTTCCGCTATTCCTCCTTTGAAAATCTTCCATCTGTGTGCTGAGGTATGCGTACAACGACCGCTTCCACCTAGAGTGACCTATGTGCTTGATAGCTCTGTGGTGGGGGCTGTACAGTCACATCTGCCGTCTCTTTCATCGTCCTAAAGCCGTCCGTATGCTGGCCTGCCGATCTCGTTTGACGAGCAGTGAAGGACGTGCACTCACCTTCAGGCTCTTTGTGTATCCCTCAAACAATTGAGCGGAAAGGGTTTACGTTACAGCGGAGGTATATAACCTGGAAAGTGCCATCGTCCTTTCCATGCTTCCATGTTGACTCGAGTATGCCCTGGCGACGCGACAGTCCTCGCCTGAGTCCAGTGCCTACATTCGTCCACTCGGTTACGATGTATATTTCTCTACGTTCCACTATCAATGTTATCTCCGTGAACACTTACTCTTCTGCGCTTCAGTCTAGGGCGATCACTTGTGTGAACACCCGTAAACGCTCGCCGTATCTCTGCATCGGCCATGTGCATCAATGCAGCCGAGATCGACACCATTTCGATGTGCTAGCCATATCTCTCCGTATATATTCATGTCTTTCGTCGTAGATCTAGGCAAAGCTTGAAACAGATCTATGTAAATCCTCGAACGATAACAGTTCGAACAGCTTCTTCCACAGCAGCACACAGAGGTGAACACCACAGTGGGTGAGTGACGGCCGCGAGCCTAAGAACTCGATACCTCAGCAGTTTCTGGGGCGTCGTGAAACTTCATTCAAATTCATCTTCGCGTTGGAAGTTACTGTCTTCTGGAAACTCTTCTGTGGATCGTCAGCCTAAAACCCTATCAATTCTACCCCGCGACCATACGATAACTCATACTGCTTCCACGACTTGTATAGTATGTGATCCTCGCGACACGTGAAGAAAGATGCACGAGCAAAAGTATACCATTTCGTCTCTGGTAGCTTTCTTTAGACGCTAACTTTGCTACACTTATCAACGTCCAACATTGATCGAAGAACAACCGTGCAGAAATCTATGATCCATATGCAGCGCCGAACCGGTCTTCCTCTCAATAGCTCTACAAGCTATCATACCGTTGACGGCATACGATTGTAAACAGCGTAGTCCTGTATATCCGTCCTTCGACGTATGCACATGAGGGTCTACACTCTGCATTGGATCTGCCTCTGTGTCTGTACCTGTCTTGTCCTCGTGGTAGAAGAGCCTGCATGTACGCGTCGCATACTCATCTTCGATGATCATACAAACGGGTCTGCAAATATCGCGTGATTAGTTGGAAAAGTGCGCCCTCACACGCAAGCGGCTCTGGGCCGTACGCTCGTGTAGGAAGTCCGCAGCAGTGTTCCCCGTATCGCCGCCACGTCGTGTCTCGTCTGCAGTTGTCCGCGTTCTCGGCCGCGGAATCATAGAAACCATATTCATACTTGTGAGTGAAGCTGGTTTTCGCTGAATATTCTGAATTCCCACACACACGATATCCAAGAGTTCCTGAGAGCTCTACTGAA
>NW_026697193.1:0-42061 GCF_030435755.1 Ochotona princeps | reverse complement strand
TTGCTGACATCATATTTCTAAAACTATTTACGCAATATGGTTCGATACTTTCACTCTTGCGTATGTGCGAAAGTTCTTCCTCTTCATGTTCCATGAGATTGTGAATTTCCGCTCTCGACCCTTGCATTGAATGTCGCGTGGTTGAATTACCTTCTCTTTCTTCTCGTCCTCCATCTTCCTCCTCCTTCTGGTTTTCTGTAGTTATCATGTCTCTTTGTTGCTCCTGCTGCTGCTTCTTCTTCTCTGTCTTCTCTGTATTCATGAATTTTGCATTTACGTTAGTAGTATTCCCCTCCATTCTTACGTGCTGTTAAGGTTGCTGCTGCTACTCCTCCCCCTCAAGCATACTACATGCAGACCCTTACAGTACTATATATACATACAGACATACATTTTAAGTACACCAGATGAGTCCCTTGCTACTCCTTCACCTCCTGCTGCTCCTGCTCTTTTTGCTGCCATTGCTTTTCTCTACCTCCTCCTGCTGTTCCTTTTTTTTTCGCTAAAATTTCTCTCCGGTCTAGTACAGTCCTTCCTGCTTTGGATATTACCTTCTCTACAACGTCCTGCTTTTGCTGCTGTTTATGTTGCCGTTGCTGCTGCTTACGTTGCTGTTGCTGCTGCTCTTGTTGTCGTAGCTGCTGCTCTTGTTGCCGTAGCTGCTGCACCTGTTGCCGTAGCTGCTGCTCTTGTTGCCGTAGCTGCTGCTCCTGTTGCTGGTGCTGCAATCGTTGCTGTTGTTGCTGTTTCTGTCGCTGCTATTGCTATTGTTGTTGCTGTTACTGCGGTTGCTGCTGCTGCTCTCTCCTCTTCTTTCTTTTTCTTGTCTATGATGCTCTGTCCTTCCCTCCTCCTCCTTCTGCTTCTTTTTCTGTTGTGTTGCTGCTGCTGTTTCTCTTTCTGTTGCTACTGCTACTGTAATCGCTGCTTCTGCTTCTAATCCTCCTCCTGTGGGGAATCACGTGTGTTCATGGCGCCTGCATCACTCTCGCTTCATTTCATTTTGATAACTGCGTTTACTATTTCAGTCACCTTTTGTATATATTTTCTGATGAAGATGCATTTTCAGAGCTTTTTGTTGAGAGACAAAAAAACCATTCATGACGCGCCGCATACATTTACACCTGGTGCCTCCTCCTCCCTCACGGGCTTTCCACAAAAGATAAACGCTATACTGCCGTCTTCTTGTTGCTTCTGCTACTAATGACCAGTGTGTGCTGCTGCTGCTGTTGCTGCTGCTGCTATTGCTGTTGCTGTTATTGCTGCTGTTGATCCTGCCAATGAACGAGTGGTCAGTGCTGCTGCTCAAAATTTTAGGTCAGTCCTGCTGGTCCTGGTGCGGGAAGGCATTAGGACGGAAATGCTGCTGCTGCTGCAGCTCTTCCTGGTATAATACTTAGCCAGTGCTGCTGCTCTTGCTGTTGCTACTGAGCCTGATAATAGATGAGAGGTTAGTGCTAGTGTTGCTGCTGGTAGTTGCTACGTCATCCTGCTGCTTTTGCAGGAAAAGCCAGTGTTGCTGCTGTTCCCGCTGCTCCTCCTGGTAATAATGTGCCGATGCTGCTGGTTCTAGTGCTTGTAACTTATCCAGTGCTGCTCTTGCTGCTGCTCCTGTAGCGGGTATTTGTAGCTGAACATCACTGCTGGTAACTGGTGAGTCAGATCGGCTGCTCTTGTTGCTTCTAATTGTCGAGAAGTCAGTGCTGCTGGTGCTGCTGCAGCTGCTTCTGATAACTCATCAATGATAACGCTAATGCTACTGCTGCTGCCGAGTGCTGCTGCTGGTATTACCGGAAAGCGAGTGCTGCTGCTGGTGTACGAGGGACGTTAGTGCTGCTCCCCCTGCCACTCGTTATTATTGAGATGTCTTTGCTGCTGCATCCACTCAGTACTGCTGCTACTGGTGATGCCAGGAACCTATTTTCTGTGCTCCTGCGTCTGCTGCTGTTGCTGATGATGCTGCAGCAGCTGTTGCGGGAGGTGGTGCTGCTGCAGCTGCTGGTAGAAATAGTCACTTAGTGTCGCTGCTGGTGTTATTGTTGTTTCGTTGCTTCCTCACTTCTTGCTTTAATATGAAATGAACGAATTTTGGAGAAAAAGGAACTGACACGCACAGAGACGGGAGTGCCGTTGTGCGATATATAAAGCTTCGCTACACTGCTGATGCCGTTGCAGCAGCTGAAAACCTTACCCAACACACAAACCACTTGCAGCAACAGCAGCAGTAGTAGTCGTAGTTGCAAAATGATAAGAAGCAGTAGTAATCCTCGAAAGGATATGAGGTGAGGAAAGGATGTGCGTGAAGGTGTGCAAGCAGCTATGTCGCTGTAGCAGCAGCAATAGCAGCAAAGAAATGAGGGAAGTCATAATAAGCAGCAGCAACAACAGCAGCAGAACGGTGGGAGTCCCACAAATGACACTAACAGGAAGCAGCCACCAGAAATCTCTAGCCTTTGTTTGGTATATTCTCGTGGACAGAGCCACAAAACTTCATATAGACATCCACACAGGTATACCTACGTGTATACATATATATATATATGTAACCATGTGTGTGTTACGGTGATCTCTGCGCACACACACACACACATACAAATGTATATACGTATATATACATAAATATATATATATAATTTAATGAGAATAGCTATAGAAGATAGATTGGAGATGAGCAATAAAGCGGCTTCTTTCATGTGGAGAAGAAAGAAACACACACACATACAAATGTATATACGTATATATGTATATATATTCTATAAGAATAGCTATAGGAGATAGACTGGAGATGAGCAATAAAGCGGCTTCTTTCATATGGAGCCGCAGCGCCCCCAACCGCCGGTGTTATTGCTGTTGTCAATAGAATTTGAGCGCTCACACGAAAAAAAAACAACACCAGAGACACAGAGGAGAAGGAAGAAGAGACGAAGAGAGAGAAAGAGGTGATAGAGCGAAGGAGAAGGAGCAGGCAGCTGCACACGCCCGGTGCGTCAGCGGGTACGCGCTCGTGTTGTAACGAGACACCGACCGCTCACAAGAACGAACGGGCGGGGAAGGGGGGGTGGGTGTGGAAAACAGCAACAGTTTTTCAGTGTGACCGAGAAGACACACGTGAAGAAATGATATGAACTGCAAGGAAAGTACACCTGACAAGAGTAAAACCGTGAGAAAAACGAAGAGGAAACTTTCTTTGACGAGTATTTGAAAAAAATGCGACGGACGCAGTGTAATACTTACTGCCGCATTTTTGCCTACTACAGTTCGCCTGTCCGTAAAGAATTGAGAGCCCGCTGTGCTTCTTTCTGTGGTGGGTATATTGCTTTCCTATACTACTAGTAGTAGTGCTTTACTAGTACCACTACGGTTTATCATACGACGTGAGCTGTCACTGCTAGTCTAGCTACAGTACCCTTTTCCTGGAAGGTTCTCGTAAAACTCGTGAGCACAACAGCGGCGCTTTGTCAGCGTTACTGATAATACTAGTACTAGGAGGTGTAGCGGTCGTAGAAGGAAGAGTAGCAGTAATAGGACTAACACTACGTCAATAGCAGCGCAAATGCTTTCATTACGCCAGCTCCCGTTATAGCGATGATAGTACAGCGCCGTACTACGTGTACAACATTAATGCAGCCGTTTAACTGGATACACATATACACTATTGAGTGCGTATGGCTACTGCTGATGTTTAGGGCTGCCGTGCAATCGCTCTTCAGAAGCTTTGTATAGATAGGAAGCGGCCACAGGACAACGGGGGGCCTGAGCCGTGGGAGAGAAGACCGCTCTATTACTGTTGGTGCTACTTCGCTCCTGCTGCTGCTGCTGTTCCTGCTGCTGCTGCTGTTCCTGCTGCTGCTGCTGTTCCTGCTGCTGCTGCTCCTACTTACTACTACCACTACGACTACTACTACTTCTACTAATACTCCTCGTACTGCTGCTGCTGCTGCAGCTACAGGAGGAGAAGCGTACGTGGGCTTGCCGCGTTGGCTGCAGCTTGTGGTGCGGTGGAGTTGCGCTCGCTGCTCATTTCACTCAAACATGGATTCATCGCCAGACATACACTTCTGGTGCTACAGGAGACCATATACATGTATGTACACTCGTACTTATGAGTTGAAAAACATATATATGTACGTATATTGATGTAATTGAGTTGCTTATGGAAACCGTGCGTTTTTGTGGGAGGTGCGCACGCCATCGCGTTCCACGGTTGCTGTGTGGATGCTGCTGCGCTTGTTGTGGGTCTGATGTGAATCCTGACAACTACGCGCTTTTATCGCAGTTGTCTGTATGCTTAGCGACAGTTCCCTTCTCCGTCTGCTGCCTTAACTGTCGGCGCAGCTGTTGATATTAGGAAGGGACGGGGGAAAAATGCCGAATTTACAACGCTAACAAAAAAAAGCTCCTCTAAAATTGTATACCGCTGTAGATACCAGTGCTGCAGAAGAAGCACCGACACGAGTTGTTGTGATCAGCTGTTGCAGCCACGCTGTTGTATAGCACACAAACGTGGCTTTCTCATAGAGACACACGCGTAGGTAGGAATTTCAAAATGCGGCATTCGCTGTTTATCATCACGCTATTTTACCTCATTCTTTCGGTCATCCTACACCTCTATACATTCCTACGGGACACGTTTCACTAACACACACCCAACGAGCGCATAATCCACGGCAGTGTGCAGCTTGTGTACGTCTGACTGTGTCTATGTGCGTGTGTATATATATATTCATGTGTACATATATATATACACATGTGTATGTTTGTGCAAATTTGTGCCTTTAAATGGTGTATAAGACACATATATGCGGATGTTTGATACTGTATGACTACGACTGAGGTCGCCGTTGAAACAACACTGAGCGTGCCGGAGCGGCTGTGTTGCGCTGGCGGGAAGAAAGTCGTATCGAGCGTTTTCGGATTAGTGACAGTTTTCACGCGGAGGAAGGGACGCTTGTTACCTTTTGCTACAGACTATCATGTCCCCAGAGAGTTCCCAGGGGTTGACGACCACTAAAGTCGCTGTTGCGCAGGCAAACACGTATCGTCAGCGTAGTAAGAGCAGCGCGACATTATGCTGAAGGTGGCTTGCGGGCGCTCGGGGGCGCACAGAGGTGTTTTTTTTTCCTGTCTTGCTGTAAACACAGAGACGCGGCTGCAGCAGGAAGCACCTGCAGGAGAGGAGTTTATAAGTTCTGCCATAGAAAAGAACAACACAGACTGTGGCAACGCTACGAACAGGAAGAAGCGAGGGCTCCCAATAAGACGGTTTCCAAATACGCGTAATGTTAGCGCACGTCATGTTATCCGCGGGAGACGCTGAGCGCGGAGCACAATGGGAAAAGAGGAAAAAAGTACGTCAGCAGCAGCCGCGAGGCACAGAGGCCAGCTCTGTCACGCGTTTTACAAGGGCACGCGGGCCGGCTTGCTGGTTTTGTAGCCTGCGGCACACGCCTTCACACACACGCTAGCGGACATTTACTGTACCCGTGTGTTACGAAAGCGTTAAATGGATGGAAAGTGAAGGTCTGCGAGCCGAGACAGAGCGGTCCCGTAGTATCCTGCAAGACACTACACAAGACATTGAGATGGGGGGGGCTCGCGATGCCGCACATGTTGGCCGAAGGAAGAGTTGCTGCTAGAGGAAAGAGTAGAGAAACTCTATTCAGAGGGATCTTGCATAGGTATATCCAAGAGGAATCCTGCGGGTGGGGCGGGCTCATTGTGTGTGCAGCTGCTGTGTCAACAGCTGCCGTAACGCTCACGCCACCGTGTTCGCAGCAGCCATCACCAAACATGAAGGTTAACGGAAGTCTCGCGCGTACGTGCCGCGGAAGGCTACGCTGACCCCATGGTGGCTACTCAAAACGGTTACAGCAGTGATAATGGTGCTGCTACTGTCTGTACGTGTAGTCTCTTGTGGGGCGGCAGCACCAGCTACTGCAGCATGGTCACGGCGTTGCGGTGGTACTCTGATTTACTGCGGCATGATGGGGTGGCAGGATGCAAGAGTATGGCTGACACTCCTTGTGTTGATCTCTCTTAGGGGAAGATATCGACTTTCGCGCGCACTGGCTCAGGGTCCCAAGATATCGACCCCCATTCATCCACGGGCTCTTCGCCGGAATAACACTGCCATTGAGGTCTTCAAGCATAATGACTCACCCTAGACGTACCCTACGAATCCACAAAATCAAAACGAAACCACAAGATCTGCTAAAAGGGGTACATTGAAAGGGCTACAATTGTCGGACAGCACTGAAGCAGCTTCACAGAAATAGTCGATCCGGCCGGTGTTGAGAGTTCTGCTTTCACGCCCCACAGCTGCAGCCGCATAATTCATGCAGGAAGCCGTGTAAGTCCCATGCATACTTGTCAAAGCGCGATCAGTTGTGCGACTGACTATGAAACTTCCTGTCTTGTGGAGAAGGCCTGCGTATTCCTCCATATACGCTGGCAAGAATTTCTTGCTACTAGACACCTACCAGGAGTTTTTACCTGGTCTTTTCTCGCGTACAGTTGCTCTGACTACTCTGCCGAACTCTCTGTTGCTATCGAAACCTCTCTGCAGGTAAGAGGCGCCCTCCTGTCTCCATTAATCCTCAAAAGGATGCTTTCTAAAAAAAAGCCGGTCATCTCATTATAGATCTGCGCCTGGATTACGTAGGCATTGCCGCCGGACTGGCTTCGCTTCTCGGCGTCCTACTAAGATCGCGATCTTTGCTGACTATCATACCAGAAGAGGCAGCAACGAACCGCACGACACAAAAACACGCAAAAGAAAAGGAGCTGCTGTCGTCTCCTATCATGTTTGCGTTACGACAGGCAGAAGTGCAATGATTCAGGTCATTTCAAAACATTTCTACTGTCTATCGTAGGTGCGATATCGCTTCCCAATATGCAGGCATTCTCCTGGTCAAAAAATCGCACGGGGAGATATTGGGGAAATCCTATCCCGTCGACGTGATGTGTTAGGACAAATGAATACAGATGTGACAGCCGGGTGCACGAACGTGAGGCACCCAATATTGAGTCATTCTTCAGCTAGCGAGGTACCTTTCATTGCAGGCAACAAGCCGCGCTCACACGGGAGCACATACCAGGATGTCTGAGCGTGAAAGGGTACGCTCTGTGTTTGCTTACGCACGTGTACACACGTACGCGTGCGCCGACGCCCGAACTTGATTATTTGGTATTGCTCCACGATGCATACGAGGATACGAGCGCAATTTTCGGTAGCCAGCCACTGAAGGTCAATCCTTACGCATCACTAATCTACACAACAGACAGTGCGTCACATGTGCACGAGTTAGAGCACTAACGTGGATCACACCTGACACTGCGCCCTCCAGCCCGCTTCAGTGTTAGTGAAAAAAAGTACTAAAATCCAACCACGCAGCAGTGGGTACAGATCAGAAAGACTCCGCTTCCGGAATCGTTTTAGCATACGTTGGAAGTGGGCAGCTGAGTTATAACAGTTGTGTACCAGCTTGGTAAAACCCTTCGTAGCAGCAAAGAGGATATGGCGAGGCTGCTGATTAAACTCGTAGCCAGCCAACACGTATCCGAACATAAAAGAGCTACGGCAGCAACAATGTACCACCGAATTTCCAAAGCATCGCCGTCACGCGCTAGTATTATCCAAATGTGGCAGTAACAAAGCGACAATGGAAAAGTAGGGTCGCTGTAAACGAATGGATCACTCGAGGTCTTTGAAAGGCGATCTTCTTCTATTGGAAGAAACGTGTGTGGTACAGGAATCTTCGAACCCGTGTGCAGTACTTTATCAGGTGCAAGTTGCATTGCACGCCACAAGTGATAGTCTAGGTTGCTCTATTCAGCAGGCACAATGAAAGAGGCAGGGGAGACGCAGAACGCCGTTAGTGCACCGTGTGAATCCTCTCCTCCAGCGAGAGTCACATACGGAGGTGTAGGCCACATCCACCAAGCAGCAGCGCGACGACATGATGCAGCAATCAAAGCCTCCTCGACAACGTCTACAAAAGCACCCGAGGTCTCAACTTCGGCCGGCTGTGCCTCATCAAATGCCAAAACGCCGTCCGCCAGCAACAACTCCAACGGACATGAGAGCCCTGAGGATACACAATCAGGTCTACAAAGTTCAAGTCCACGAGTGCGAATGGCCTTCCGCCGAGCCCGTGCGGAAGAAAGGATTGCTGCAAGAAATTCACGCGGTGGGGCACAGTGACACAAATTACTGTGACACCTTCCGCAATTTATCTACTTCTAGGTGCTCGTTGCTGTTGCCATGATCCATTTCTCGACATTATAGGATTACCAGTCTCGGGTGCTACTACTCGTCCTGTTGTGGTGCCCCTTTCGAGAAGGCTCCTTGCTGTTCATCACCTGATTCTATACTGGGTACACCTGCATTTTTCTCTTGCAGACGGAGAGTACAAGCGTTTTGCGCTACTAGGAGTCGTAGCAAATAGTCGTTTTCCCGTGTATACTCTCGTGCCATCGAGCTGTGACGCACATAAGCTGTCGCTAATAACGTCCTCCGGTGATTTCTGACTAATAGTGTAGCCATGTAATTGGTGTAGCCACCGCCCCAAGTGTGATCCACGAGCTTGCATGACTCTCCTCGCCTGGTATTGCTCCTGCTTCACTAGGGTTACAGTCACGTATTCCATGGCCTGATGTGAGAGTCCGTCACCACGACTACAGACTAGTGTCCCTACCGGTATCGTAAACTGTCCTCTTCTTGAGCAGCAGAAATCCACACAACCTTCATGCCCACTCCCGAAGTAAGAAAGGTCGCTTGTCTGTGTCTCGTACGCTGCGACCGCCAGAGGATGCCGTCCTTTCCAATGGTGGCAACACATTTGTGCGTTTTCGTGCACAGCAGGTAAGTTAGATCCAAGAATGTGTCAATATTATCGTTCGTTTCAGTGTAATCGCACCAGAGACATATCACAACTCCGCCCATCCGCGTGTTTGACTACTGTTCATTCGTGTCTGAATATCAAGAAAAAACACATTCAATATCGTCTTGAATACCCCTTGCTTATCACGTGCATCATTAACGGACAGGCAGCCTATTGAATATGCCCTGTTTGTGTCGGCACGGCTGCTGGCATGTCGCGAAGGCAACTAGACCTCTTTTGCTTTTCAACTACTTTGAGGATTCCTCAAACACTCGAAAAGAGCATCCGTTCTTTCGCTGTGCGTCTCGTTGTGTGTTCTTCCGTGCATCGAACTCCGCACGTACGCACACCAGCGACTAACGGCCCCGTTCCTGGCGCAGCAGCCGCTGATGTTGCACGTTCAAACTCTTCAGCTACCAATGTCCCGACAGCAGTTGCCCAAGTCATTGCAGAGCAGGTGCAGCGGCTGAACGATTTGCAACAACAGACATGGGATTCTATACATGAATTCTGCGCTGAATACGAAGAAAAACGGCGGAGCGGCGACGATGCTCGGAGGCAAACGGCTGAACGTAGGGCTACTACGCACCGCTTTTTCTTAAGTTACTGAACGCAACAGCAGTCCTGCCAAATTTGATATCTAGTAAAAGATCGTGAATCGTTTTTTCGCCGGAGAGCAAGCACCAGCGACACAACGTGAATTCCAGAAGCCGAAGTCCGTTGGCTTCGTTAACGTGCATCAGTCAATGACGCCCTAGGGCTGAGTGTCTCTCACTGCCTTGTAAACAGCAGTTCCCGTGACTCCACAAACGCGTTTCACCGGGCCTCCGTCTTCTGCAGCAGAGCCCGTAGCATGGCGGAAAGACACGCGTATGTATTAGCGCCCTGGAAAGCAGGTACCATTTCGAGATTCGTGCGTGGGGACGACAGATGTTCGATTTTCTGCACCCTGGACCAAGTGTATGGGAAATGACTGTATATCGCCAGGTTCATATCGTGCAATTGAACTATCAGATGTATATATAGGAAAGACATGTATGTATACATATATATATTTGGATAGACTCATAAATATACTTGCGCGTGATTGGAGTTAAACCTGTAGGGAAGAGACTCTACGCTAAAATAGCTCTAGATCAGTCGCTGTGCCCACCTGAACGTGGTTGAATGATGGACGTTGGCAAGCGCAACTACCTCAGAGAAATACTATCCTCAATATAGAGGAAGAGACAGAGATATATGTATACATGCCTGAATTTTTAACGATGAAGACTGAGGAAAAAATCCAGAAGGACACTCCTGAGCCAGCCGTCCCACGAAAAGGATGGTGTGCAACTGCATGCGTTTGCTTTGTAGAGAGAAAAGCGCTGCTTCAAGAAGTTCTCAGCGAGTTGAGGGAGGAGAAAACGGAAGCGCTGCAACCCCGGACTTCGCTCACGTCCGCATTCAACTTGACGCGGTCGTCTCTTACGTCAAGTCATGAAAAGCAATCTCAATGCTCGAATCCCCGTGAAGCTGGTGATGGTTCTGACGCCCCATCTTTGGAAGCTCGGAGGCGACTCGTTAACAGAGAAGAGCTGCTTAGCTTGTCTTGTCCAATAGAGCTGTCTGCTGCTTTCGAGGAGATGAAGGTGAAAACGTGACGCTGCTCTCGCGTCATCCCTACTGTGTCTCCAGCACTTTTTAGAGAATTTGGACATTACTGTGACTATGAAATGCTAGCAGTTTATCTGGGTTTCACACATGGTGACACATGGATAGGCATTTTTGCTGCCTGTCTCACCTGAACGTCAACTACTAATCCAGCTCCGATATACGCCCCACTGCAGCAGAAATCCCCGAAGCTTCCCGACTATCTGTCGGATAGACAAATAATGCTGCTACTGGGGCATGTTGCAAGCCGCCTCGATATTGGTGTGAGACCCTGGTCACCGTACACTGAGCCCTGTACTTCCGACCCACTCGTATTGCAAACTATCGTATATTCACCGTCGCCGGAGGCTCAGAAGGGGCCTAGCGTGGTGTTACACTACGTTGAAGACTGGTGCTGTTGACTGCAGCCTGATGCACACGACCTGCGTTTGCCTCCATCAATGCTAAACTCCGTGTCACTTGGCGACACAACAGCTGCTTTTCATTGCATAAAGCGCTGCGTCCATGCATATGCGTGACTACTGCACCAGTGTTTGCACTTCTTTTTCGGAGCTCCGGCACTCGCACAATTGTACTTGGTGTAGGACATGTCCAAGAGCTTCTAGTGCTGCAGTACCGACGCTATCGTTCAGCTGGGTCACGCGGGCATATCTGGTGCCTATCTAATTTGCTGCCATCAGTATCCTAGACGAGGTACCTTAACGTAGCTGCACACAAACTGCAACTCTTATTTGGAGAGCTGGGAAGGTACACATAGTAAGAGTATAAGAAAAAAAGACCACTGCACGTCTTGATATACAGTAAAGATTGCTCCACTGCATAACCATAATGGTGCAGGGCAAGACCTGCTCCAGAATCCTTGGTGGCCGCTTACCTACAGGGAACCCGGCTGCTAGGCTTCACACGGCAGAGACATCGATGCTGTCGACTCTGCGGTATCATGGTGAATTAGTGCTGATACGATACTGTTACCTATGTTCTTGTAGGCAGTGTGTGCCGCTGCTGATGATAAGAAGAAGAAGGTGGAGCAGCAGCTTGATGAAGAGAAAGAGATGCGTGACGAAGCCTTTGTGAATGGTATTCAGCTGCACGAGTGCTTGTCCCCCCTGCTGACGCACAGATCTAAGAAGGTTCCACAGTGGTGACGTCACACGTTCACCTGCCCCCTGAGGCCTCTGTGGCATCCTTGCTAGTGTATGAGCCAGCGGGAGTGATGGTGCTTCACTGACAAGATCGTCAACTGTACAGCGACAGCAACGATGCGGTGTGTGTGCCTACAGTTTCTGTTGTTGCGTTGGCTCGCCTTTGTTGACACTGCTGCTGTGTGACTGCAACATCCTTCGCTCCTACCACTGCAGCCCCTTGTCATGTCAACCGCGCTCTTTCAGAGTACTGCACTGCTGGTGGCAGTGGTGTTGGACCTGCTAGACTCACTGTTACACGTACGACGTGTGGTTCTCTCCCATATCGGTCCTGCTCTTGCAAGGGAAGCCTGCTCACAGCGGGAGCATACCAACTCTTGCTCGTTCCATCTAGCCTGCCTGCTATCGTTTTGAACACATTTTCCTCACGGAAGCCTGCGCATAGTGAAAGCACAGCAAGTGATTCCAGCTCCATCCTGTTTCGTTTACTTGTCAGCTGCTGTTGGGGACACAAATACCTACCAGCGCAAGTAGTGGAAATAGTAGAGAGATTATCGGCGGACGTGCAGATGCTCACTGAGGTGTCTGCAAATACCTCATCATTTTCCTCGCAAGTAGACACACCATTTCGGGACTCTGAAGACAAAAGCACACCTGCTTGTGACTTGTGAACGTACCTCAAGAATGACCCTGGGTTGCAAAGCGTAAGAGGCGTCCGCGGACACTGGAAGCCGGAACTCCTGCCTCGCTACGCTGGTATTTCGTCACAAGAACAAAGAGACGCCCACGTCTCCGCACATTAGCACGCTTGTTCATAGGCAAACCTTGTGCATGAAGTGTACTTGTACTCTAGTGAAGACTTGCGGGTAATGCATACGTTGTACTAAGGACGCTTTTTACACATATATTTAAGGGGTCAGAAGGGTACAAGCACTGATTTAGCTTATTTCCATGATGAAAAGCTATTCGAAGAAAACGAGACAGCCCTCTTTCGCTCAACTGGTAGATGCATATGCATGTGCAAGTGCGACAGCGTGCTCTTTAGACCGCAGGAAACCAGCGTGTACAAGGCTGATGCTATGGGTCTGCTTCTTGTAGCTTTGAAACAACAGCGAGAAGAGATGTCTCAGCTCCTCGAGCTCATGAGGAATCAGTACCAAGAGCTTCAAACAAGATACAGGGGTACGTATAGAGCCTGACAATGACGTTCACCCGCATTTTCATGCTGACTGAAGAAAAAAAGTACACAACCAGCCTGCTTCCGCGCCTTTACCCAACTATTAACAGAATAGTCTACGCGGTTGCTGATCCTCCTCCTCCTATCTCATCATTTGCTCTGCAAACTGTAGCCTAGAAGTGTCTTATGCTTTCAAAGCCGCTACATTGTAAGCGAGGCGTCAGAAACTAGGAGTAGCCATAACAGCCGTAGCACTCGAAAACACCCGACGTTTTCCCTTTACTGCTCCAGAGATGTAGTCTTTTGCAGAGGTATGCGACTGGAGCCACTGAGCCACAGACTCTTCTGCGCCTAGTCGTGCCGCGACTCATGACACAGACTGCCGTGCTAGACAGCCAGCAAATGCGTAACTTTGCTGACGTCGGTGTTTGTAGCAATAGCAAGATTATGGCGCCTGAGGCTGCTCATCAACCTCACCGGTTGAAAGGCGCTGCCGTGCTCTCATGTGGATTTATCCAGGCATTGCTGCTTTTCGCAAAAACGGGCCACTGCACGATAATACAACGTTTTAAGCGAAGTAGCCGCTGTCTTTTCGCACTCTTAATTTCGCTCGCGGCACCTGCTCCTGCCATCACTAACCTGCTTCGGCTCCTAAGGTGTCCTTCCCTGTTGCTTCACCCGTGTGGACGATAAGCTCTACGCCTACGTCAGTACGCCAGTCAAAGAAATGGAGATCTTTCCTGTTGTTTTGGTAGAAGAGAGGGATACTCCCTTGTGTCTAGCGGAGCTGCTATGTGGACTTTTTTCGTTGCAGAGGCGCTACTACTGATAGAAGACAAGATGGAGCAAGAACGCTCAGAACGCATGGTCCGAAGCACCATCAACCTAGTCGCCTTCACGCAGGCTGCACCGTAGACAGTCTTCACCTCGTTGCTTTGCCTCCACTCTGGCAGCTCTTCCTTAAGAAAACTCACCCAGGAGACAGACGTCAGTACTTTCTTTTGCATCCACGTTCATAGCTCGTTCCTGAAGTCCACATAAACCCCAGATATTTGCAGAGCTCCAATGCACACACGCACGGAAGACCACGAGCGATTTGGGAAATGCGCACCAGCGTCTAAAATGCCTGTGTAATGCTTCAGAAACGTAAGAGAAAGCAAGGAGTTTCGCATCCAGGAAGCGTGCTCATCTTGTGGAGTTTTACGAGGACATGCACCTCTACGTATATTTCCGCAATAGAGTCTACGAGACGCGTACTAAATTGAACACACATTTGCAAAATATATATATATATATATACCTACCTGAAACATGCATGTATGCGTACGTATACGCATACCTACACAGTTACATGGGAGTGGACGTGAAAAAACGGGTGGTGTCGGTGAGTCGGAACCGCCGGAGGAAACGCAGTAGTGTCATGGGGTCAGCGCTTCCAGAAAGGCATTACAGCCGAGGAGGGTTGCACCCAAGTAAAGTGCAAGCGATTACCCAGTTGCGACCCGAGAAAAACATTTTCACTGGGTCTTATGTCCAAAAACGTAGGTCTCTGTAATTCCATGCATGCAAACACGGCAGCGCTCTTGTTTCCGGTAATTTGTTTGAACATCTCTAACCTCGGCTGTGGGCATGATCGAGATGAAATCACCCTAAATATCCAGCTGAACAATGTGCCATACGGTCCTGTCATGGTGTCTGTCGGCACAGAGTAAAAATAAACAAGAGCTGGATGCCCTTTTCGAGCGACGAAAGAACATGGTACGCAATACACCCTCTATGGATGTTTAATCGCTCCCAGAACGTCTGTACGGCATGGTAGAGTGTTCAGCTTGCTCAGTGTAGTAAAGGTCGTGCTTCGGGGCAAAGCAGCACGGAAGCGCCCAGTGCTCCATGTGACCCCATGTTTAAGAGCAGCAGAATGCACAACGTGATCTGACGTACCTTGTACGGACCTGTATATGCGGTAGCATACCATGTCATCCCATAGCGGACGAAGCTTAGGAAAACCGAAGCAAAAGAAAGCCTACGCTTCACACTACGCCTGCACATCTTGAGAAGGTACTGGACACTAGACAACGTGCGGTACCGGATTTGCTCATGCGGTCGACGCGTGTAACTACATCTACCCTCAGTGCCTACGTCGGTGTGCTTAAGCGGGGCAGCCACTGCTGTCGGATGCGACCTGCATGAGCAACGGTCCCCGCTTTGCAGCTGAGTGTATACTGCGCGCGAGCAAGACGGAGGTGCTGTAAGTGTCTGCCTGGTTTAGAAGTAGAGCGTTCAACTGACTGCGCGTTTGCGTGCATCCGATCCAGAACGAGCTTTGGCTCCTTTCGATTTGTATTACAGTTGCCGTCTACAGCAGCTTTAAAAATAGCACCACTTGCCTTGCAGATGTCACCAATGCGCCCCGGCGCCCACAGGATAAAAGCACCGGCTTACACGTCACAGCATACGCGTGCTTCTACACGCGATCCGAGTGACTGAAAGGTGATCGTCCTGGTGTGCACGGCACACAGCACAATCCAGAGAGACTCTGCCTTGTACACGGATTTCTGAGTCCTTACTTGAGCTGCAACGCGGCTGCCGCTGCTGCTGCTGTAACTGTCTCCATAAATGGCCTCTAAGTGTCTCGATGGCTTCTGGTGCTACTGATGCCATCTTGGTAGCGGTAGCTGCCGTCTTTGATAGGTAATCAGGTACTCACTTTCGCGGTGGTTCGCAAACGAAACTGACAAACAACTTCACATGCCTCGGGAGAGATTCATCTACAGTCTATGCAGAGTACGGCGATGATCCGGAACGCCTTGTGCATACTCCCACGATGCAGAAGAGCAGCAAAGTGGTCTTCTACTATGTTTCTCCGCTATTGACCTTCTGCCGACTAGTGATTCTTCTGCTGCTTCGGGTGTGAGCGTGCGCAATGATACGTGTAGGATGCCGTGCCTGCTGTGCTTTCACCTGACGTGTGCTCTGTTCCTGTTGATGACGTCCGCTACCAAGACCGGAGAGTGCTCTTATCTCCTATCGTAATGGTGCTACTTCTTATTCGGCTACTACTTGCTGCTTTGGGGCTGTGCGTTGCTGTCGACGCGGGCGCGAACTGCAGGAAGAACACGAAATAATCGACTCCCGCAACCGACGCTACGAAGACTTTGAGGAAGCTTTTGAGCAGCAACGGCAGAAAGACGAAATAGACCACCAGGCTCGGAAGACTGAGCACCAACGAGTGATACAAGTGAGCGAACAGAAACATATTTCTATGGAATGTCAAACTATCAGCATCCCCAGGTGAAACACCTACTGCACTTGGCGAGCCACGTGTGCGGGTTCGGTATAACTCTCAGGTATAGTCATGACTTAGTGACGTATCTTTACCGCTATAAATTAGGCGGGGTGACGCGCCCGTTTCCTGTCTCTACAAGCTGTAAGAAAATCACCTTCTCACTCAGACCTACCTGAACATATTTGGTATCCTTGACTGCTGTCAACGGCAGCAGTGCTGACAGACGTGACCGGTGATTCGTTCGATACCACAGGCAAGTGCTTAGGCACACCTAACTGCTTCCTGTAAACAGGTCGTTTGCCTGGCGTTTGTATACGATGTCATGAAGTGGATTGCCATGTGCGGCGCGCACAGGTATTCAGGCACAGACCCAAGAGAGGGCTTGTGAGTGTGCGTGTACAAATGCTACGAATGAGCTTCAGAAAGGCCCAGTGCAACGCAGACATCACAGGGATGGAGCTCGTAACCAGTCTCACTTGCGCTTCTGGTTCGTTCATTTATGCAACGTCACATGATCGGGGTTTTCCGGAGTCAGCCCGCGACTACCTCATAATCCTTAGATCGAAAGAGATAACACTCAATAGTGGATGGCAGTGGCTCGTACACGCATTCACATGGCAGTCTACTGGCACACGCAAGTGGTCGTTCGAGATGCACCTGAGTAAACGGAAAATTGACGCACAAAAAAGGCGATACGGTGGTGGCGAGCCTGTGCGGAACACCGTGAAAAAGTACCTGGGCTCTGCCAGTAGGTAATTTCTCTCTTTTCCGGATTTCTGCTTCCCGTCAAATTGTCGTACAAAAGTGATGCCATTCGCACCAGTGCAGCAGCCTTTGTAAGCATTGAAGTAGAGAAGTGGTACACTGGGTGATACGTAATGCGGTCCGGTTGGTTGTGGATCGTTTTTATCATAAAGATACCTATGCAGAGATACTTGAAAGCCAGATCACCAATAATTTCTCGTAGCCACACTCTTGTACATACACACACTGACAACCACGCAGTCAGAGCGTTCTCTTGCGAGCGAGAATTCGTCCGGGTACATCCGTAAAGGTGAGCCAGTAGGGAACGCAGAGCTCAAAAGTAGCCGTTGCACAGGTCGGGGCAGGCGGCGAGCGCGAAAAAATTTATGTATGAAGGCGCACCCACAATCGACCTGAAGAACACTACTGTTACACCAGACTGTGCACGCTCGACATATACAAGAAAGTTGCGCAGGCCACCGTATCTGCATACAGCCAACTCTTCTCGGAGGTCAGGATCTGTAAACATGTCTAAAACTAAGAAGTGCCCTTATACCTCTCCAAAGACTATGGCGCGTGCACCGCGTCGCCGCTTTTTCATGCGGTGAAACGCGCCCTAGCACCGGTGTGCCTTTATGTCAAAGTCTAGCCCGCTGGACCGAAGCAGCCGCTATCAGGGGTCGCTCGACTTAATAACGTAATGAGACTCTTCCTCCTTCGGTTATGAATCGTCAAGTAGTAGATAGTTTGACGCTGTAGCGGCTGTTGTGATGATCTATACCCGTCTGCCTGGAAAACTCACGTTCGCAACGGAGTACTCTAACGTCGCAGTGCGTGCCTTGCACAGTAGTTGCTGTGACACGTGCAATGGCCGGTACTACTCCTTGACCGAAAATGTCGCTGCACCACTCTCTTTCTCAGGCAGAGTATTAAACACATGCTTTACGCCGATGTCGTCGTTATTCACATACCGGTGGATATCGATGCTGCCCACGGTTCCCTGCGTACGGTACGTATGGATCGTACGAGAGATTCAGCGTCTCAAACATACCCCGCCGCGTTTATATAATCGTGTTGCCTAGTACCCGCACTATTCCCTCCTTTGTATTTTAGACAGAAAGGGAACTGCGGTGGTTGGGGCGGAGTATGCGAACCCGCCTAATCCCTAAAATGCACAGCTGCGTCAACATCCATGTAAGCGGCCGTATAATCCTAGGGTTTATAAGGCACCGCAAGCATCTTCTTGTGCTGGTGTGCAGCCTGTGCGGTTTGAAAGCTGCAGTCGCTCCCTCCGCCAACACTGCTAGTGAAGAGTGCATCACCACAGGAGCAGCACAAGCGGAGTAGCTGTGGTCACGACAGACGTAGGTTGATGCGGAGACGTGTTTGCACTCCCCGCATCAGCCTTCAGTTTGTGTACACATGCGAAGCCGTCACTTGTTTGTCTCTTTCTGTAGGAACTCGAGCGACACTTGGAGAAAATGATGGCTGCTTACCAGCTTAACAAGGAAAAGCTAGATTACAACGTACACGTACTAACTGAAAGAAACAAAGAGAACGTTGCACTCGTGTTGGCTTACAAAAACAAAGCAAATAAGTGTCGGGGAGCTCTGAGCGGCATCATAGAAAAGTTTAACGCGATGGAAAAAAAGTACAAGTACGTAGAACGAGATTCTGAAGCTTTTCAGGACTCGCTCACGCTCAGAGACGTTCGCAGTAGATGACTTGTCAGACAGTGGCACACATCAGCGTCAACCGGTTCGCGAATGGCGTGAAGCAGGTGCTAACTCATCTGCATATAGGACCTGTGTATGTGTATGCCAATGTTCAGAACGGTGTTGCTTGTTTTACATCATGTACAAACGTGCTCACGGTTTCTGATGCAGCGCGCGCTACAGTTAAAGTGTCAGTTGGAAAGTGTACCCGTCATGGCGTAACTGGCAGCAATACATCTTCACGAAACTATTTTAGCACGGTAGCATCTCCTACCTCTTCCATCGCACTGTGAAAGTGTTTTGACAGACCGCGACGCTAAGCGTGCACGGTGTTATTCGACGCACATGCATGTGTGACAACAATACAGGTGTGACAATATTTGCACCAGATTTAGGGAGGTGCTGAATACTTAGTACTAATGCACAGTCAAATTCAAACTGCTGGCCCCCATATGCAATCTGCAACTCATAACTGCCTTACTGCAGCCTCGCTAATGCGCAGTATACTGAAGAGTTCAAGAGGCTTCGATGTCAGTACCAACAAATTCGGGAACAGAGCGCCCTGTTTAAAGCAGCCGATGAACAGCTGTACAGGGAAACGTGGCATTCACACGAGCAAGAGGTGGGCTGCCAAACCTGAATAGAAGGTGCAGTCCTTAATTTGTGCACAGCAGTCGCCTGCACTCACACGCTCGATATTCGCAGTCATAAGTGCACAATTTCGTACCCGGGTATGCATCAGGCAACCTGAACAACAGCAGCACGATCCGCGCCAGTCCGTATAAGAAGGGGAGAAGGACAAGCTATGATCTGCCCTGAATAAGCTGTCTGCAGCCGTATCCCACAGCAACACACCAATGCACGTAAGAGGTTGCTCCTGAAGACTCCAAAGGGAAAACGTTGGAAACTGCCCTAAAGGTTTGACAGTTCCTTGGCCGACACTCGCTGCGGTGCAGTCTGCCTACTGTCGCTGTAGCAGTCATGGTCTCCGGGAATACGAGTGCTGGCGTTGTTTTTCGGCATGTGTTGTAGGTCGCTTTGCAGCCATACACTCACTGGAGAGCTATTTAGACGCATCAGATTCACCCTCACATGTGTATACATATATGTTTGGATATTGTAGCTGCGTCCTGCACCGTCACCGCAGTACATGGAAACGTACTGATACTGTGACATACACCCGTCCGTAGGTTGTGAAAGTCAAAGCTTGGTGGTCACGTAGGGCAGCTGTAAACCACTTAAACCAGCCGGCTGATGCAGCTTTTCTCGTTTAACAACTCGTGGTTGTCTGGCTGTCCAGAACATCTATTGACACAGACCAGCGGTTTGAGTGAAAGCAAAGCCGCTAGTAATCGTCTATCTGACGATATCTGCTTGTAGATAAAGCGGAGCAGATATAACAGCCCAACCATGAGTACCTTCACTTGTCTTCTTTATCACAGCGGCTGCAGACACTGCTTTCCTCCACAGAAAAAATCCCCCAACTCTCAGATATCTGAGGATACCTGCTTGTAGACAAAGTGAAGCAAATATAAGAGCCCCACCGCGAATGCATTCACTTGTCTTCTTTACTACAGCGACTGCAGACACTGCTTCCCTAGGCGAAAACGCCCGATGATCCTCGTGACGCGCGTGCAGTAGCGCAGCGTTTTTGCCTTTCCTGCTTGCAACTCCACGAGTATACTATTTTAATGCATTCCGCTGCACGCGAAATTCTACCTTGATCCATCATGGCACGAGATTACTGCACAAATTTTCCCCTTCAAATCTACGAGAGTACGTGAAGTTCCGCGCATAAGTGTTCAATTGTATGCCTTTCGCGTAATACTCGTGTACTCTCCTCTTGTTTACCCGTGATGTGGGTGGATTCGCTTGACAACAGGCTCGTCAGCTTGTGGCGCTCCTGCTGGAAGCAGACAAGAGCATCCACGAACAGCAGCTTTGTTTACCTTTCACGGCACCTGCAGAAGCTGAGACTGGTGGGGCTAGTTTTTTCGAGGAAGAAACTACTACGTACGACGGACTGTCCGAAGCAGCAACCACTACATTTCATTCGGGATCTTCGTCGGGAAAAGTGGACAGGTAAGTAGCACGATTCCACTGAAACCTGCACATGCCCATTCGTAGAACGCGGCTAAAAAACTGGTTGTTTATTGCAGCGCTTGCAGCAGGAGCCAAAGAAGGTACTACAGTGGCATTGCATTCACAATGAACTGCAGCACAGGCGCGCCAAAGGCGATCGACACTGCAGAATTAGGGCTCCTTGTTCAGTGGGACGAGATTTTCCTCTTCTTTCACGAATTGCTCCTCTTTATTTCTTTCGTCTTTACTTACCTCTACGTGTTTCTATAACTGCCACTACTTCCTCGTTTTTTCTGTCAATGGAAGGAAGGCAGCTTCTTCGATGGCATCGGAATCGTTAGCAGGAAGGTACCTCTACAGAGTGCGGGGCAGGTCTCCAATAGAAAAGTGCACAGAGTCCAGCAGTGGCTACCAGGACGGCGAAAGAGCCACATACTTTGCTTTTCTTCTTGCGTACTGCTGACGCCTCAATCGCGCACGGCACTCACCAACTTCGGCGTCTCTAGGACACGGAAATCGCGTGCCTGTGTGTATCATTGTATGCATCTACGGAGTACCCCCAAGCGACACGATGACTATTCTGACGTGGCGGACGGCCACTCCTTAGATAGTAGTGTGCAGCCTAGAGCGCCGCTATTGTTTCGCTGAGGTAGAGTTACACGAGCGCACGTGAATCGTCCCATCTTTACTTACCGTAGCTGTTCCACTCCGGCCCAGCGTCCTTCCTTGCAAAAACACGCAGCCTTAACCTTTTTTGCAATGACGCGCGCAGTGGGCGACCTGTCGCAATTCATAGCGCAACAAGTCAGCATCATTTTACTGATGTGACACGATCGGTGTTGCAGCTTCCAAAAGAGCCACGGAGTGCCGTCTGTATCGGCGTTTAGCGCTTGTCGCAGTATACTAGGGACGCGATCGAAGGAAGGGAGCGAGAGGACGGGAACAGACGGGGGGGCAGGAGTCCTGAAGTCACATTTTTCCGCAGAGAAACTGAAAAAGGTCCTCGACCTCGTTGCAGAAGCCTGTCGCTTCCTCATCGCATCTCACGTAGGGACAACACACAAGACGACTTATTTCGACAGATGGATAGTACCGAGCCCTACACATGGTGTGCTTTATGGAGGAATCGGTGCTTCTGCATACAATCATGCAGGATCTGGTGCTTGCGCAAGTACCTAAGATAATGCTGCCTGTTGCGCACTCACTTCGCAGCCCTTGTTGTCCAAAGTGGGACTACGAGTGCTGCTGAGTGGCCTTAACTTAGGTGAACTTCGGCCACATCACCCTTGCGTACGCGAGTGTCCACTTGCGCGTCAGAGATGCCGTCATGTACATGGGTCGCAGGTAAGAAGTGTCCGCAGGACATCAAGTGTGTGCTTCTCTTTTCTAGCTAGACCTGCAGAGAGCGCCGTCACAAGTTGACGACTACACTAGGGGCTGGGGCACATCCCTGCCTGTGGACCATCGAGTCAGGCAGAGCACTGGACGAGATAAGAGGCTCAAAACTGCACAACACGGGCAGAGGTGTGCTTAGAGAGCTGCTTTACGCAGCATAAGTAATAGAATCGCGACTCCGTGGAAGCGGTACGGACCATGATGCAACACTATCTTGCGGGCAACAAGGACAGCAGTAACTACTTTGTCTTATGCAGCAATGTTACGACGTGTGGCCTCGTACAACACTCAGGGAGTTTCAGGCGGAGCAGCAGCTCCAGCTCGTGTTGATTTTTTGATGCTTCGAAAAGCCGTCCTATTCGCAACATACGATCAGCTTATGAAAACAAGCAGGAGCACGAACACTTATAGCGACAACTTCTGTCGAGTATATGTCTCAAAATTAGAAGGCCTGTAGACATACCGAGTCAGGCTAGAACAATTATGTGTAGTATGGAGACGGTAATCGTGTGGCTGCCGGTCTCTTACTGCTAAAGATGCACAATACGGACGGAATTTTAGGACAGGGGCGGGCCCACGCACACCACATGAATGCATGCACAACTATGGTGTGCCTTCACGTGCAAGGATACAGAATCTGTCGTTAGGCATTGTGAAATCCTGACTAGGTCGATGGTATGAAGGGGTTCCCCCGAGGCGACAAGCAGCCTCCAATTACTAGTAACAGCTTATCTGTATTCCTGCACACCCTACATCGCGCAGTTGGCGCCATCTAATAGTCCCTTCGAACTTCAAGAGTGAAAGGAGATGAACGGATATGCTTATGCTGCTGCATTACTGCCAGGGCAAGCAGACGGAAGACCTCAGCGAGGAAGAACAGCGGCTGGTGGAGGTGCATAGCATTCTCGAAAGCGTTGGCGTTACTTGCCAAGCTGACTTAGACCTTCTGGTTTCCATGTTCTACCAAGGCAAGTTTTCTAGTCTCCAGTCTCGTTCTAGTTTCCATGATGTAGGTTGCCTCGCACGGCGTGTAAAACGCTTACCGCTTTCCCTTGCATACTCAGGGTGCCTTTGATGAATAAAGTGGACATCTGCTAGAGGTTCAGCGCTCTCGCCTCATGACTCTTCCTGCGGCCCGGTATATTTTGTGGCTGCTACGGTCCTCGTCGCTGAGTCGCCTTGTGGTCGTGAGATCAATCCTGACCACCTGTTTTTGTGTCGCTAGCACTCTCTCAGTGCCCGTGATTCTGAAGGGATGTACGGATGCTGCGTTTGTATTCCGACTATTTAGCGATTACATTGAAAAGGTGGAATATGATGTATTTTCTCGTTCTTTAAGGGCCGAAGTCAGTGAGAGACCTCCCGTGTGTCGCCCATATGCTCGCGACCTCCTTCGATCTGAATAATCGAGTCCGTACCGTCTCAGCAATGTCACATGTACCATGTATACAGTATTCAATAGTTTGGCTAAAGAAGCCGGCTCAAACTCGAAACAAGGACCAAGTCCTTTGAATGTCACATCACTTCTTTCGCGAGGAGTTTTCTGGCAAGTAGCGACATCGACCACGGCTTAAACGCCCAACTCACGTGCAGAGCTGTGCAAGTCGTAGTGATGCTGATGGAGACAGCGCGTAGATTCAAGCAATACGAGAGTAAAGTAGCGCCAAAGATGGTTTCGTGTATTCGATGGCTTACTGCAAACACATGTGAATAGCCTACGCATCGTTGCTCGGGGAATTCGCCCCTCGTGGTTTAGACTTTCATCCTGTGAAATGGGGCGGTGTCTGTCAGAAGAAGGGTAGGGTCGCATCAGGCGGTGATGCACCACTAGTGTGTATAGTGCACAGCAGCAGGGAAAACGTTCTTGATGAGATTCCCTTACAAGAAGCAGCGCCAAACGCTTGCAAGCACCGCCAGACGAAGATCAGCTTTTCAGGGTCGCTACGGTCTATTCAGGGAAAAACACTGACTATGCATCTGCATTCTTTTATTGGGGGGGCACTGATGCAGAGTGGTGTCCCTCTGGAGAGGGAAGGAATGCGAAGACATGGTGCAGCGGGCGGTATCGCACCGACGAGCACCGTACACTGCCGAGTTTACGTCGTCTGAGGACACAGGGGTCTAGCGCAGGTGGCAGAGAAGCATGTAGGGCAGCAGTTACATGCTGTAAAAACTTTGTCCCGTTTGGTTGCTTCTACGCTGACGGTCTGCAGGTCAAGATGATGATGACGAAACGCTCTACTTTGACGCAGACGACGTCCTCCGCTTGCTGGAAGACTTTATGGAAGAGAAGCACAACCTCGCTCTGGCAGAGATAGTCCCCGACAACGACAAAAAGCGCAAGCATCGACATCAAACGCAGGTGAGATGAATAAAGCTGCAGAACGCACTCAGTCATCTCTCGAAGACCCGCCTTTCCTGATCTCCCGGTTCGAGCATGTTACTTGCTGCGGAGATGGTACGCACGCCTGCCTACGTCTCTGCTGGGTCACCAATTGTATACGTGAACGCCTATATTGAGTTTGAATGCCGTTGGCCTGGTGGCTCACAGGGAAGAAAGGAATCCGATAAAGAACGGCGCCTACGCCACAAGAAGGAGGTCCAACGCTTTTGGAACAGGCTGAGCAAAGTGATACCAGATATTCACCTGCGTGTGTGGGGCGTAAGTATCTTAGAAGGAGCTACTCTTGTTTCAAGGTCCACGCTCGCGCCTAGCAGGCAGTGTTGCCCGCCAGGATTGTACCTGAAGAAATTCCTGCACCGCCAGTCGCTCCTACACGCAACCGTGGCAAAATACACATGCCATGGAGATAATCTAGCTTTCACTTCTGCATTTCGAGATGAAAATGCTGCCACACGCGTGCATTGCCACAAGCGGGAAGCACGCGACTCCGGTTACGCGCCTACTCTAGGTTACCGTGCGATCCTAACGAGTTCACGTATGTAGTAACGCGGTATGCAAATGTACGCCACTATGTTGGTAGTCTTGACGATTCGAAAAAACAATCGTGTACCTAGCCACATTCGCACACAACTCCAGATAGGATAGTTCGCCACGAAAGATTACATTACGAGGTGCTGTTGCCACGGTGAGCTGGAATGTGCATGTCCTAGACAGACAAGTGTTCACTACACCGGCTCTCTGCGACTCGCTGATGATATCAAAGCAGTGTCACCTTCACAATATCAAGGTCCAGGCAGTTACTTAATACTCCGCTTTCAAGTCTTTGCCCCCCAAGAGCGTTTAGAGTCGTTCCCTGGTGCCAAGTTCTTACAACGTGTCGAATGTGTCCATTTATGGGTTTCTGGCCGCATGATTGGTCTTGCAGGACAGTTTTCACCAAGGTGCGTGCCTGTTGCTGTGCACATTAGAGGCCACAAATGCTATGCACGGCTTGCAAAACTGCACGTGATCGGAGGAGCAGCCTGCTCACATAGTTCCACTCTAATCAGCCCTGAAGAGGACGTTCCCACATTTTAATACTTTGTAATTACGCACAGACTGCCGGCGTGACATTATAAGGTGACACGTAAGGTCGGTCCCTGGGGTCGCGCTTTCCTATCCGTGTACGATCGTCTACGCTGCTATTATTTGCCAGTGTATGTGGACCGACACAGAAAATTGTGCTGGGATGTGCCTCACTTTTCTGTCATCGCTGGCTTTTGATGTTGAAAGAGCTTCAGGAAAAATAACATGAAACGAGTATGCATGTGTGTGCACAGGCAGTGGTTCTGGTCTCCCGGCACTGCTGTAGATGCTGATGTTGACAAGTTCGCCCTCACATACATGCGAAACACAAAGTCACTCGAACACCCCCAATCGTTTACTTCGTGCATTCCAGAGCGTGTAACTGGTAAGCGCGTTTGCTACAAATCCGGGCCAGCAGCTGCTTCCTCATCTGAATATTGATATATATATAATTTTATATATAGGTATATATGTATATATGTATATATCGTTGCAGAGCACTTTAGATTCTGGAGCGTATGCGTCCCTAACCCAAGTGGCGGTCACATACACAAGCACACACATACATACACACACACATACATACGGGCACATCACAATTTGAGAAGTCGGAGCAAAACGGTGCCCGATGTAGATGATCGACAATGTCGTGAGACTACAGCGACTGCACAGTGCTGCGTTCAGGTTGGCTGCACGCCCCTTGTCTTGATGGCTAGACCGATCTAATAATCACCAACGTAGCAAATGTCGCAGCTATCTTGAGAATGATCGTACAAATTTCCCCGTGCAACGCTCGAAAGCCCCTTGTAGTCAAGCAGAGAACTTGATCTTCCGAACAAGGCTTAGCACGAAGCTTCAGCGCTAGTGATGCTCACTAAAAACAAACTATGAGCGCTCACGCAGAATGCGTGCTCGAATTGATTTTCACAGGCTCTCGATCGTGTCATGGGGAGATACCACCGACTACTTGTTAGCCGTAGCGAGGTGTTGGCTCAGATTCTTGCAGCTGAACGGAGGTGCGAAGCTCTTTCGCTGCAGTTGAAGGCTTTCAAGAAATCGTCCATCAACAAGGAACTGCTCGTACCGCCTGTAGCCCCGGCTCAAAAGCTGCCGCAAGAGAGGAAAGAAGAAGTGGCGGCCGCGCAGTATGCTAAGGCGGGACACTAACCGACCCTCCTCTTACCTTCGCTTTACTGTGATATGTCGAAAGTTTAATTGGCTTAAAACGTGAACGTATGCACACACGGAGGGACAGCGTCGTTTCATTCCAACAAGGAGCGACCAACATGAGAGGAAGCTACCGAGGATGTGTGGGTTGCGAGGGAAATCCAAAGATGAAACGCAGCATGGGGGGCTGCAATAGTCACGCGCAGGAAGAAAATGTGAGGCCAGGGGGGGCGGTATGTTTTTCCTCTTCATTGTATGTTCAGGATGGCGACGCATATGATGCGCTACCTGGTGGACGACCAAATATGTCGCGTGGAAGAATCTTAGTAGAAACCTTACATGAAGCCTCATTCTATCACACAGAAAGCTATTCGTCCACCTGCGTGGAAAGGCGGGAAGATTACAAAGAATAGCATCACAGTGGGGTTGTCGTGTTCGTACGCTTCCGCTTCCATCACTGGAGAAAAACAGAAGCCATGCTGCGTTTGATGCAATTGTGCGAAGAACAAATAGGCCACAAGCCGTGCATGCCGTCCACTGCTTAGGCCCGTAGCACCTCGTGCCGGCGCGAACACGTCTGCACAAGCCGTCAATACGAGACACACACTACAACGTGGTTCCGGTAGTGTTTGTAACGAGTCAGGGAGACCGCTGAAGACAGCGAAGGCATCCGTTTATGTAAAGTGTGTTTCTATCCATGTTTCACCCATCTGACTGCAACCTTCAGGAGCTTGGATTGATCAGTTCTATCGCACATGTGCTGTTCCGGTCTTCCATGACCACCAGGTAATCTAGCGTGTCACTCAAATAGGGCGATTGTTGTCAAAGCACTTTTGCAAACCTAATGCGTGAAGCCGCACTATTCCGAACAGAACAGTCAGAAGAGCTCCATTGTACTCTCTGCGCACCATTTGGGCTGCTAGCTTAAGCAATAAGGTAAAGATTCTGTGGCTAGAAGTCTACTTGCGCTAGTTTTCGTATCTCCTCACATGTTGTTTGCGCTTGCGCAAGAAGCGAGCGGGGCATCTACAATGTTGCGCTTGAACTTACATACAAACATATGTTATATGCATACTCATATTCAAGTATGAATACAGTGTCTGCGAGCTTTTGTGCGGGCCACGCGCCGTCGTAAGATAAAGCAGAGGAAGTTGTAGCCCCAACGAGCGATGAAACCTGAGTGGGATATACGGCACATGCGGTCCGAGGACACTTGGTACTGGCTGGCAGTGCAGTCAAATAAGGAGTGTTCGCTTTATAGATCACAGAGAGCAGGAAAGGATGTTGGCCGAGGTTGTGTATTCGACCCTTCCCATCTTGCTACGAGCGACGCTCGCCCTGGAGTCTGTGTCCGGCTGTTCTCTAGAAGAAAATCACAAGGCATACATACACATCATATTCATAAGATACATTTGCTCCGCAAATAGCTTACACCTACACGCAGCTACACGACAATCACGGAAGGTGCATGTTCTGAGCATAATAATAAGTGGCATAACACATAGATGAATGCACAGCTACCTCCTGGCGAGTGGATCCGACAGACAGCAGCTCTAATTGAACTTGTAACAACTCGAGTATCGCAGTTCCAGCCTCCTAGGAAATCCACTTTCAAGTAATACAACTGATATCACAGCTACAGCTGGTGCTCCAGCAACTGAAGCTTATTCGTCATCGAACTCGATTTTCCGGGTTACTTACGCATTTCCTTTGCCTCAACCACGCAAGGTAGCAGAATGGCCCTTTCTATAGATGCTGCTGCCTTTGACAAGCTATCACGCGCCGTGTGCAACCAGCGCTGGTTGCACTTAATTAGTTTTGGTGGTGCGTGTTGCGGAGGTTAACTTCGTGGCCCGCGCGGCGCAAGGCCCCCCTGCACACACTCACCTCACGACGACGAACATTTGCAACAATGTGTTCCTCTCTTGTTCACAGCCGAGCTTTCACCTTACCAAGAGCCCTCTGTCTTTAAGATGTATTATGCTGGCTCTACATACTGTCTTCCTGATATGTGTAGAAGCCTGAACCTCGTGTGCGTAGTTACAACGATCATCTGACGACGTTACGGTAACGTTGTCGTCTCCGTCATTGTGCCTGTAGTCCCCGTGAATAAATGATACTACTCCGTGTGTCGAGAGCGGCCGCCACCTAGTATTCAGGAGCCGAAAGGGTTCATCAAACAGGTGATTCGTTTCTCTGTGGAAGCCTGCTTTGTAGGCGCCTCCACACGCAAAAAGAGAGAAGTGTATGGGCATACCATAATTTCACCGGTTAGAGACAGAGTGGGCTGCTTTCACTCACATTTGACACCATAGACACTATAGGCGTACGTTTGTACAAACAAAACGCATACACACATGTATATTTGCATCCCTTATTCTCTAGCGGGGGCTTGCGTTCACAATGGTATACTACGGACATACGGATGTACTACGTACACGGAAGTGTTCACATAAATCCTTGCTCCAGCAGTCTGCGTTCACAGGCATGTGCACTGTGCCACATGTATCGTCTAGACATACCGATATATATACATATATATGTACATATGCAGATCCATGCGTCAATCTACATCGCAACTTCCTGTAGCGTCCCTTTTGTAGAAGGACAGTCAGCTGTTGCACACGCGTGCTTGCATGAGGCTGCTGCTCCTTCCTGTCGAGCGAAAAAACTTTTAAGAATAAATTCCGCCCCACCCTAACCACTGAAGTTGGAAGCTAAAGCACCGCGACTGCTATATGTGTGTCTCCGTCACCTCCGTTGACCACAAAGCTCCTGACCCTGTCTGTAGCAGGCAGCACTAGGGATTAGGACGCGTGTGTTTGTCCGCTACACCCGCGAACTTGACGTTTTCTGCTACAGTACGAGCTCCCAGGAAATAAGGCTGTGGTATGACACGAATGGCATGACCGAGTTTCCTGTTCGTCCCATGATTCAGTCATGACACTTGCACAGCTAGCTTTTTTCTTCTCGCCCGTTCTCAGCGGCCACACACGTGCACATCTCGCAGCTGGAGGCTGCTGTACAGAAAAGCTTTGGCTTTTCCCGGATGAAGAACCATAAAAATGATGTTGCTGTGAACTCCTGTGTTACTCAGCGGCTAGGCGACGTCCTGCTGCAGCCATTACCCGTGAGTCCTTTTTTCGCACATTGTTATCTTCCCTTATTATCTGCTTGTTGACGCGGTCACGGAAAAAAAAAACTTCCACGAGAAGTCAGATTCGAACACGGGAGTGAATTTTTAAAATTGGGCTCAACGATTTCTGTTTAAGGGAAAACAGCACCTGAATCACTCCGCCTGATCTTTATATCTATATCTGTTAATCAGTGTACGTTGTGCATATATGCCGCTAATACTGGATGTTAAATTCAGGCGTAACGATCACGACACGACTGCGCTGTCTCTTACATGGACGCAGAGCTCTTTTCGTGTGCTTTATTGCACCATCACGGAAACCTCATATGCGTGGCGCCGTAGAAGCTCCGGCAGAAAACTGAATTCTCATTTTTCAGAAATTTTTTTTTCTTCAGGGCACCCGTATCAGGTGCAGCGATGTGCTGTCACTGAATGGACGGCCGGGGCATGTCCGACAGAAGCTACTATTTCATATCCCTATTTCGGATGGCTTTACATGACCCTGCAGTCACATCATGACCCGGGAACGACGGTCCTTTTCTCTGAAAGATATGACAGATTTCCGTGCAGTAAGTGCCCCCAGTTTTGCACGGACCGACACACACTAAAACGTCAAGGGAGATCTGGCGGGGAGCAGAGCTCCGCATGGTTTAAGAATCTTCGTGAGTGTCTCTGTACCAACACGAATCAGTGCCGCACCAAAAGTGAAACATTTCTCAGCAGCAGTGCTTTCCACTTAGTATCTCAAGAAGAAAACTGTGCCGCGTAATGCTTGCAACATCATGTAATGAGTGGTACCATTACACGCATTTCTCATAGACTGACGTCAGATAACTATTTGATCAGCAACAACAGCGACTATCGTGAATGTTACCAACGTTTTGCTCCTTGGCTTAGACATAGCAGCTGACAGTCAACGCGTCTTCGCCGTGCGGCGTGTTTCGTGCTGACAGAATTCGTCCAGTTTCGTCACGGTGAGTGTGTGGCCTACGTTTCTGCGGCGCCAAGCTTCGGCGAAAACCATGTACACACACGTCACCCGTTTTTCCGGCTCGAAATAGTTGACAGAGAGAGAATAACGGCATGCCCTAGGACGACACTATACGAAGTGCTCACGTAGGCAACAGGATGTCCGGGAATATTTGAGCTCTCTTCAATTCATTTCATTGACATTCAAATTCCTGTTGCCCAAAAAACTGCTCCATATATACTCACTGACACATTTTCCTGATATTCTGAACAACACTCGCCATCACAGCGAGAGAGCTGTCTTTACATTGTGTCCACACACTTCTCCTGCTCCCCGTTATTCGCACTCACATCTGTCATTTTCTTTCCTTATAATCATGGGCTCACATACCACCACTGCTCTCCCGTCCCTTCCTATCCCATTCATCAGAAATCTCTGAGAGGCTCCGTGGTCGTCTACCCACCGCATTTTCTTGATAACAGCGTTTTCCTGTTGGTCTCTATCGACATTTTCTAGATATCCACACCCCACACCCAACCTAGTACTACTACCAGTCTCCACTCAAATTTCCCCTCCTCCTGCCTCCCTTTTCACCACCCGTCAAAACTCTCTCACTTGTAATCTTCCATTGTGTGTACGCATGCACATATATGTGCACTGGTGTGTGTGTATATATGTCAACCTTTCAAGAGATATGGCATAAACATCTTGATGGCCTGGCACTGTCCTTCTCAGCGCCTTTCAGAACCGCGAAGATATGACACGCAGCAGCCTCTTCAGGATCTTCTGCTGGTAGAAATCGACAGTCACAGAGCTGCTGACAGTCTCGCAATTCTCGTCCTGCATAAAACATTCTCAGCTTCCTCACTTTCTCCGCTGCAACTCCGAATGCTTCTTCTGGCCACCGGTGAAGCAGCACATCACTCTTTACCTCGCGCACCGTCGTTGTAGCCTATATTCGGTTAGAAACACAACGTATGCACACATACAGAAACACACGGCCTTTAACACATATTTCATGGCTACGCAGAGAGAGTGAGAAGCATCTGAACGACAGTCAAAACATACAATATGCTGCATATTCATATATATGGAGGAAAAGATAGAACGAGAAAGACTCTTTCCTGCGTCTTCTTATCTCTCTCCTTGTGTAGATCTACAGCCAAATATATACCAACAACGTATATACATATACATACCTGCCTCTCTCTATATTTATACATGTATGTTACATGTGTATATATATGTATATATAGATAGACGGAGTGCTGGACACATACAATTGAGCATACGGTTCAAACAACATGAAAGTATAACGTTTAAATATATCATTCAGGAAAAAAAAGCGACAGAGATCAAAACATCGTTGGAGTAGAGGACTTGTTGAACTGGAAAACGTATTTAAGGGCGCACACAGAACGCGAAGACCCACACGATTAGTAAATGCAGCATTCTCAAGTATAAATGAAAACCTTTGTAGGAAGAACGGGAATCAATATGAAGCACCCTACAGAGCTTTTTCTGTCTGCAAGTGCAAGCGTCGTGCGCAAACACATGGGAAGAGGAGAATGTGTAGCCGACAAAGTAAATGGTAGCATGCTGTTCTTCCTCTAGGAAGAGGTAAAGAAGCGAAGAGATGAATAGACGTAAAGGCGAGCAGAACACGTACTACCAACAGCATCATCATTATCAACCTAATGCGGCGCTTCTCCTTCTGCTGCAGCAGCAAACGCACAGCAGCAGCAGAAATCGCAGCAGCAACGGCAGCAATCGCAGCAGCAACGGCAGCAATCGCCACAGCAGCAGCGGCAGCAATTGCAACAACAGCAGCAGCAGCAGACTTACAGATTTACTAAAGTATCACCAGACTACCTTGCTATATATAAAGACTCCCATCGATATCTACAGTTACATATATATGAGTTTTTTAAAAAAATTGACGAAAACCCACCAGTAGCACCATCAATACATACATACACACATACAAACACAAGAACATATTCAACTATATAATTCCTGCTGAAGACACGGCAACATAAACAGATCTGTATATATGTGATTATCGTATACTAGTGTACATATACATACATATATAGAGAGATACACATATAGTTATCACTACAGCTGTTGCCTGGGCAGCTCTCTCTTTAAATACATACATATATATGTATCCATAGGCGTCTTGACATTACTATTACACAAGCACCAGCGTCCTAATATATATATATATATATACATAAAATCTATTGAACTAGTAATTTATATGTCTACCACATCGCTAGCATGATGACTACTACTGTAGCACACCACGCAGCATCACTATATCTATATATGTATACATATATACGTATATATACGACTATCAGCAGCATTACTGCCACACAAAAATTGTAGGGTCAGAATACACGTTTACTCCACACGCTACCAATAATGCGTCAGTGCAACTGCAGCATCACGACATGAAGCCTGCCCAGTGCTCCGGTCACGTCATGACTAGAGGTGTTTATAGATGTAGAAAGACGAGTTTACAAAAAAAAACGAGTTGATACGTCAGCCCCGGAAAGTTTCGTCTCTCTTCCCAGCATAAGCAAGTGGTGTACAGCTCATCAAACGTTCATGACTTTACAAAACGCTTGCTTTCCAAATATATGCGCGCTTGCTTACCAAATGTATGCGCGCTTGCTTACCAAATATATGCGTTAAAGACATTCCCTAACACGTTCATTACATACGATCTTCCTCAATCCTCTACCATACTCAATGCTACCTGCTGAGAGTACTTGAGAAATAGTGTGTGCTGCTGGCATATATATATGTATACATATATATATACATATATATATATATGTATATATATGTATATGTGCGTATCTATGTGTGTGAGGGTGGTTGTGTGCGTGTGCTTGTGTTGTGTGTGTATGTAGGCGTCTAGGGATATATGTTTGTGTGTGTGTATCTCCTTGTGTATGTGTATGTGCTTGTACTTACACGTATGTATATACGGTCGTACTTTTGCAGGTATGTATGTGTGCATGTATGTATATATGTCTGTATGTATGTATATGTGGACATATGTATACACTGGTATATATTTATCATAACTACAGATTTACAGCGTGATGGTAGAGAATAGTCACCGCCGCATCAAAGATTTCGACGGTAATTTTATCTCTTCTACACACGATATACAGAGAAACCGTTTCCAAGCATATATACATATATATATATCTATATCTATATATATCTATATATATACATCATCCATACTACACATACACATATATGTCATACACGTATATATTTGTGCAGTACACATCTTGAGAGATAAAGACTAATGTACCGAACAGGTGTTTGTAGCGGTAGTCCCAGCTCTATCGAAAAAAAAGCATATACGTATATACGTACTCAAATACACGTACATATATATGTATAGGAAAGATCACATTTTGATGGAGAACGCTGCGTACAGAGTATGTGGCTGTGAGGGTGGTTCCATCCCTGTTGGAAAAAATAAATTTTAGACGAATATTTGGCCGGCTACCTGACATGCTGCACAGCACCTGCGCAGGAAGGGAAATAAAAAAAGAAGAGGAAGTTACACAGGACACGAAAGCAGAGAGATAATGCGAGTGCATACAGCATGTCCGCACACCCACCCAACCACAGAAACACAACCACACATACAGAGACATACACTTCAGGATAACCTGTTTCGGGTAAATTAAGACAAAAAAGTATTTGAAGAGCAAAATATTCTTCCTACCTGTCTTCAGAAAGCATACATAAAGAAAATTTAGTATGAAAGATCTACGTATGCATGTATGCACGTAGATATGGTATGTATATATATATATATATATATATATATATATGTATACTATCGTAGGATGTGGTATATACATATATACGTATATATAGCATAGGTATATATATATATATGTATATATATGCATATATATATATGTACGTGCAGTATATGTTATGACTTAATATGCTAATGTATGTAATCAATGAGGACAGAAGCAGAACAGCATTTAGCATATAGTATTGGGATAGGAGATCTAGAATTGAGCAGCGCTAATTTCCACTTGTATATTACACATACATATACATTATTGCTGCTGTATATTATAGTTCAAAGAACGTGCATATGTGCGTCGGTATATAACGTATAGAGGTATGCATGGGTGTATGCATGCCGAGTGTCATACATACATACATATGTATTTATATGTACAGCTCAATTCAAATATATGTATATATATAGTAAATACAATAGTGATTCTAATGTGGAAGTATACTAGGTCGTCAATTACTTCCGTTTTCTATACAACTCGTAATCTGTTGTTCGTGAACATACACAAATAACCTCTGCCCTCCCGCGGAAAAGACGCTCCACAGCTTTTCTCTTCCATTTATATCATTGAATAGCTACCCCTGTGTTGTCTACATCCATGTACATATGCATAGACACGTGATATATATATATATATATATTTATGGATATATACATGTATTTACACATAGAGAGAGAGAGAGACAGGCGAAAGAGAGGGATCCAAGAAAAGAAAGAGAGAGATAGACAGAGAGGAAAAAAAAAGGCGCGAGAGCCAGAAGGCGAGAAACAAAGAAAGAAGGAGGATGCAGGTGCCATCGTGGTAGCAGGCTGAAAGTAGTGGGTGTCTCGTTTCCCCACGTTTCCACACTTCTACAGCCACACTAGGAGTAGCGGCAATGCGACTGGAACAGCTGTACGGTAGATTTGCTGCTGTACTACGAAGCGAGAGATACGGCGAGATTGCTTGCAGCACACAAACGCCAACCGAAGGTCCACAGCAACAACAACACCAACCGCAACAGCAGGAGGCAGCAGGAAAGCAAAAGCAGCACCAACAGCAGCCAGAAGGCGCGTTTACAGAGGCACAAATGCACCTACATTCACACCGGCACAGATATTTACATATATATATTCGCTTACATACACACATACATATAAAAAGATATACATGCACATATATGAAGACTTACATGCATCCGTAAGCATACTTACACATACATACACTCCCATACACTGAGGATATATATGTATTGAGAAATATATATATATATATACTCACGCACCCATACATATAATACACATACACATACATATCCCACCAGCCATACATACATTCACATTCATATATACATGTATATAGAGATTATGACTAATATTAATAATGATTATATGCTGCTAGTAATGCTCTAGTAGTAGTTACCTAGTATCAGCATCACACTACTACCACCTAGGCTGCTATGTGTATACATATATATATACATATATATATAATTCTTACTAGTGGTTTTAATTTGCTGCTAGTAATACACTAGTAGTAGTGACCTAATACCCGCATCATACTATTACTACCTAGGCTGCTATATACATACATATATATATATATGTGCTCAGTTATATACATCTACACATATATCTATACAAACATATGCTCACTTACGTATCAAGAACACGAACGTGTACACCGCGAAAATTGCTATCACTTCTTATCGCAGCAACGTAGTGGTGCTGATACCAAGAGAGGAACAGAAGAGAGAGCGACGGGAAAAAAAGTAAAAACAGCAGAGAAACGACACTAGTTCTGTTAGTAGGTGAGAATCCGGGGTCCAGAGACACACTGTATATTATAGTGGTGTTGCTGCGTGCTGCTGTTGCCCCAAAGAAGCTACTCAAAGAGAGACTCACACGAAATGCAGACAGCCGTTGCTGCGGTCTCTTCGCAACGCTGTTGCTGTTGCTAGAGAAGAGTGTACAGTGAATACGCACTGTGTGCTGCTGGTGGTGCTGCTGTTACTGCCGGTGCTGCTGCTGATGCTTCTCCTCCTCCACCATGGGTGCTAGTAAGAGGGAACTACCGAGAAATGTAGACAGTCGTTATTGCTGGTGTCACACTGCAGCAGCGATGATAAGGTAGAGAGGCAGACACGAAGGAAAAGAGCGAATACTGCGAATGGAGGAGGCAGTGCTGCTGCTGCTGCTGTTGTTGTTGCTGGGAGAGAGTGTATGTGGTGAGAAGAAGATACTGTGTGCTGCTGTTGCTGCCTCAAGACTGCTACTACTGACAGCGAGACATGAAACAAAATGTAGACACATGTTGCTGCCGTCATTTGGCAGGAGTCCTATTAAGACACGCAAAGAACTTTGTAAAGTAGTAGCAGTAGCAGCGCCCACAGCAGGTAGAGCAAAACTACTAACAGAGGAGGATAGAAAGATGCATGCGACTACTGCTGCTGCTGTTGTTGGGGGTGCTGTGAGAGTTCGGGCGCAGGTGATAAGACGCCCTTCTCGCATAACAATCTGCGATCCTGTTTTACGAAGTGCAGGGAGGTCTTCCAGTGGGGAAGCCACAGGGAGTAAAATGTTGCTGTGCCCTATACAGAGAGTGAGGGTGTCAGGAGATCGAGAAGTGGAAATTTAAAGGAGACTTCGTGAAATAACAACAAAAGTGCACGTGTGTCTTAGGAAAAAAGCGAAACACAGTACCGGCTTTAAAATCACTCAGGTGTGTTTGGATAGAAAAGCACACCTGCACAGCAGCCTGTCGTAACCCATGTACACTCTCGAAGAAAGTTCCTGCCGAAAAGGATGCCGCGAAGAGTCTTCGCTGCCACTGCTGCTGCTCCTGCTTCCAACTGCTGCTACTGCTGCTGTTTCTTTTTCGAAATTCCACCGCTGCTTCCATCGGCTACTACTATTACTTTCGAATAATGCTGCTGCTGCCTCCAGATGCTGCTATTGCAGCTTGTGAATACTGCTGCCACTGCTGCTTCAAAATGCTGCTGCTGCTGATTTTATATATGGCTGTTACTGTTGCTGCTTCCGGACGCTGTTTCTGCTGTTATATCATTGGTGGACGCTGCTGGTGTTGCTGTGGTCGGTGGTGGTGATGATCGTGGTGCGTCAATTGCGAAAGCTGCTGTGCAGCTGGGGCAGGTCTCATTGCTGTTGCTGCTACCGCTGCCACACGAGAAGCGTCTGTTTCACTCCTATTGCTACTCCCACTGCAAACAGCTACCGTCACTGTGGAGAAGACGCCTGCTGCCTGAACAGATGCTGCTGCTGTCGTGTAGGTAGAAGTGCTGCTGGTGTTGCTGATGCTGCTGTTGCTTGGAGCACTCTGTCTGCTGCTAATGCTTCCACGTGTTGTACAGGCAGCTCAAAGCGATGCTGGTTGCGCTTCCTGTTTTCTTACTGTGCATGCAGTTCACCACTTTGCTGCTGCCGCTGCTAGCCAAGTTGCGCAGCAACTCTACCGTTGCTGCTGCTGCTGTTGGAGCGTGAAGCGTGTATGAATGAGAGTCTTCGACATATCAGTTGTGTTGCAACTGGCAGTTCCCAGCAGATGTTTCCAGGAGACCCTCTCGCAACACTGGTGCTGCTCCTACTGCTGCTTGTTTCGCTCCAAGGCTGATTGCTGTTTCACACCATTCGTGCAACTGCTGCTCTAATCCGTCTCACGCAGCTGTACCTCACAATCCATATACGCGTATCATCTTAGCAGCTATAGATATATATTTATATATATGTTTAGCCTCAATACATATGCGTGTATGTATGCATACCCTTTAACACCCCTGTGTATGTATGTATATGCATACCGTTTTGATCCCGATGTGTATGTATGTATGTATGTATGAATGCACAGCTTTAACACACATACGTATGTATGTACAGCTTCAACACATATGTAAGTTCACCACATATGTAAGTATGTGTCTGCCTAGCTTGAACAACACATATGTATGTACGAATGTATGCAAGTATATCTTCAGCATACATACATACTTAGGTAGAGCTGAAACACACATATGCATCTATGTAGAGCTTCAGTACTTATGCATGTATGGATAGCCTTAACACACCCTCACACACATATGTATGTATGCATGTACGCATGTATATATATGTGTATGGCTTTAACACACATATGTACGTACGTATAACCTCAACACACACACACACACACACATATGTGTGTGTGTGTGTACATGTATAGCTTCGACACACAGAACTATGTATGTACAGCTATAGATATATACATATAGGTATGTACGTGTATATGCATGTATAGCGTCAGTACACATATGTATGTATATGTAAAGCTTCAACACCCACATATGTGTGCATCTAGGGCTCCAATACATACGCACGTAGAGACAGCTCTACGAAATCTGAACAGCGCATATATGGGTGTAGATGTAAACGATAGCCTTTACCTTTTTTTGGAATGTGAATCGGTACGCGTAATCATGCACACGAAACTGTCACCCATGAAAAGATTCATACCCTGTAGATATGTGTGGAGCTATTAGCTCTAGATTCTACCTCTCTTCATACTATGACTAGGTACGCATAGATATATAGACGATACTACCACCGTCTACCCTACATATATATATATATATATATATATCCAACACGTTTATATATATATACATACATACATATATGTATATGAGTGTAGACTAGGACTTGGTGAGACACATAGACTCATACTCAGACAAACACCTCCTCTTGCAATAAAGAGAAAAATATATGCACTTGAACGCTCAAGCATGTTAAAACACTTATATACATATATATGTGTGTGCTTGTGTGTTCAGCCTCACGGCTACTCAGAATCAATGTACAACATCCGCAGATATGAGTGTTCAGTACACACACTTATATACACTAGGCTCATGAGTTCGTAAACATATATATATATACGTGTGTATGTGTGTGTGCTTGTGTGTGTAATCTACATACATAAACGCGAAATACGTATACAACGGACACAGGCAGACGGAAAAAACAAGAACCTATAGAACCTGTCCATATTACGTGAAGTACATCATGCGAAAAACTGGTGGCGGCTATGAAATGTTGAACGGATGTATTTTCGACACTTACAAGCCCACTAACAAACTTATAAGGGAACTTCTGTAAAGTGGTGGCAAAATACATCTGCTCTGAACATCTTCTCTTGAAGCAGGATGTATATGAGCAAACACCACGCAAGACTCTTCCTACGTATGAAGGTGCCCAAGCATCTGTGTCCTTTTACCATATAGTTAATAATCACACACGAGTGATATACCTCTTACGATATGCTGTACACAACGCACGGGCTTCTGTATGTTCCTCTAAATATATCTCTATATATATATATGCACACATATATTCGTCATCCTACTGCAAAAAACACGCATGTACACAAATACGCTTCAAAGCCATTCGTTAACTAAACGTACACGAGACCAAGGAAAACAAGCTTACGTGTTACCACACATGCTGCAGCCTCTCCTATATATGGACAGACGACCTGCAGAGCCTTCATGGAAGCATATATATACAAACATCCGTGCTTTCAATCCCTCTTCCTCTTTATATGTATGTATATATATGTATGTACGCACAGTAGTTATATGCATCTACAGTATGTCTACAGACGGATATGCTTTGAAAGGTTATAGAACTCCAATCACGCTGCGGGCTTCACGAACTGCAAAAGCACTATCATATACGGGTAAATTCTAGCCGATGATTCGCTGGCAGCAGAATCGAGAGAGAAACAGTGAGACAGACTGCCCAGCAAAGAAAATAAAACTATGAAGGTAGTGGTGGAATCGCTGCGAGTGTAAGCGTCACCTTCCGCTTAGCGTACACCTTTCTCCCTAGAATCGCAGCGTCAGCAGCGGCGGTGCCATGTACGTACAGCACGAACACGACGGAAGCAGAAGACGGGAAAGGCAACACGCGCTCCCACTTGGAGGCAGACGAGCGAAAAGGCAGGACGCGACTGAAAGAGAATACACATAGGCACTGCGTCAGATAACACACGCACGATGGCGATTGTCAGCAGTACGAAGGCCAGTAGAGAGAATATTTACACAGCAAAGATGACCGATTAAAAGCCTCTGCAGGCCAAAAATAGACGTACAGAACACAAGTATCATTCGACAAGCACGGAAAGGTGTGCCTGCTCATCCATTGTATGCCGCTCTTCACACTCCACCTCATGGCGGAGGTGATGTTTAAGCACTTGCGAGATGACGTAATTCTCATTGCATCTTGACACCAGCTATGAATAGGTGGTCCTACGTTACTGAAGATGGTACAACGGAGGTTATACAAAGAAGATCAAACGCGAATATGGCTAGAGGTGACTCGTGGAGATTCAAAGCTATGGCTTTGGACATCTAGCCGAAGGCGACAGGTGCAACAACGTGTTGCTTAAGCAGCACGGCAGATATGGCAGTGCATCAACCGCGCTACACACACAGCCTGCGCAGAGTTTCGGGGGAGTTGATAGCACCAGGACAGCCGCGGGTGGCGGCAGCTTTAGCGTTCTGATGATGACAGTGTACCACGTAGTGCTGCTGCTGCTTCTCATGAAGGGATGCGCCTACATGCCATTATATCGTAACACTAAAAAAGTGACTCTGCTGCTGATGCACACGAAGTACAGGCCAGCGGCGCTTTCAAAGATGACATCAATGCTGCAGCAGTAGCAGCAGCGGCGCCTCCAAATATAGCTGTGACGCCACTGAGTCTACGTATTCGACGATATAATACGTCGTTCAAGATTAGACAGGGAAGAAGCGATTGGCCGCACCCTGAGGCAGTTCGAGTGTTGTATAGTGGCCATTTCAAGGTGTCACTAACACACCCATATTGCGTTTTTCAGAAGATGTGTCGAGGAATATGTATGATTGAGAAAAGTATTAGAACTAGAGACTAAGAAGCAGCCCAGCAAGCTTGTTGCACAGTGAAGACGTTGGCGCGCGCAGGCGCGTGTCGCCGGTACGTGGGTCGAGGCACTGACGCCCTGATCGACGGAGCGTACGGAGGTCGTTGAAACAGAAATGCAGCAGGTGACCGTACAGAAGAGAGCATAGAGGGCTAGGAATGTGAGTTTGTGCGTGAAAATTGAAGAAAGGAGTGCCGTAAATAAGTCAACTTGCTTTCATGAAACACCACCGCATGGGGTCCGCGCGGTGTACATACACCGCAATGCGGCGGCAGTGACAGCTGTTCGTCATGCGACGAAAGCCCGTGGCTTCTAACGAAGGATGTGCAGGTATATAAGAAGGTGTAGGAGTATCGAGAACAGAGGCAGACAAGCTACAGGGCCAGAAAAAGGTCATAGGCTGCCAGAAACAACCGATCCGTGAAAAAATCCGGTCTGTGTGTGTCATCGATGGTG
>NW_026697192.1:0-16833 GCF_030435755.1 Ochotona princeps | reverse complement strand
TAATGCTCTCAAAGGGCACTAAGCATAGAGTGTGAAAACTGAGTTTCCTTGAGAGCTGCTTGGAAGCCTGATGGGTGTGAAGTTTAGTGAGCCAAATGGAGTTGTTCTCCCACAAGAACCACTCGGCTGATCCTTCTTCAATATGCCCTTCACCAACATGCAGTGTTTCCTTGATTGAATTAGCTCTCACACCAATATTTGCGCCTAGAGCCTTTGCATTGAGGTCTATCTGAAAACGGCTGTGGCGCTGAAGTTGCATGTGAATGTGGAGTTGGTGGCATGTGAAACCCGCATGTGGAGCATTCGTTTGTGTGGGATGCTCTACCAGGTTCATTCCTAGATAATGCACTCAAAGGGCACTAAGCATAGAGTGTGAAAACTGAGTTTCCTTGAGAGCTGCTTGGAAGCCTGATGGTGTGTGAAGTTAGTGAGCCAAATGGAGTTGTTGTAGCACAAGAACCACTCGGCTGATCCTTCTTCAATATGCCCTTCACCAACATGCAGTGTTTCCTTGATTGAATTAGCTCTCACACCAATATTTGCGTCTAGAGCCTTTGCATTGAGGTCTATCTGAAAACGGCTGTGGCGCTGAAGTTGCCTGTGAATGTGGAGTTGGTGGCATGTGAAACCCGCATGTGGAGCATTCGTTTGTGTGGGATGCTCTACCAGGTTCATTCCTAGATAATGCACTCAAAGGGCACTAAGCATAGAGTGTGAAAACTGAGTTTCCTTGAGAGCTGCTTGGAAGCCTGATGGTGTGTGAAGTTAGTGAGGCAAATGGAGTTGTTCTCCCTCAAGAACCACTCAGCTGATTCTTCTTCAATATGCCCTTCACCAACATGCAGTGTTTACTTGATTGAATTAGCTCTCACACCAATATTTGCGCCTAGAGCCTTTGCATTGAGGGCTGTCTGAAAACGGCTGTGGCGCTGAAGTTGCCTGTGAATGTGGAGTTGGTGGCATGTGAAACCCTTATTTGGAGCATTCGTTTGTGTGGGATGCTCTACCAGGTTCATTCCTAGATAATGCACTCAAAGGGCACTAAGCATAGAGTGTGAAAACTGAGTTTGCTTGAGAGCTGCTTGGAAGCCTGATGGTGTGTGAAGTTAGTGAGCCAAATGGAGTTGTTCACCCACAACAACCACTCGGCTGATTCTTCTTCAATATGCCCTTCACCAACATGCAGTGTTTCCTTGATTGAATTAGCTCTCACACCAATATTTGCGTCTAGAGCCTTTGCATTGAGGGCTATCTGAAAACGGCTGTGGCGCTGAAGTTGCCTGTGAATGTGGAGTTGGTGGCATGTGAAACCCGCATGTGGAGCATTCGTTTGTGTGGGATGCTCTACCAGGTTCATTCCTAGATAATGCACTCAAAGGGCACTAAGCATAGAGTGTGAATACTGAGTTGCCTTGAGAGCTGCTTGGAAGCCTGATGGTGTGTGAAGTTAGTGAGCCAAATGGAGTTGTTCTCCCGCAAGAACCACTCGGCTGATCCTTCTTCAATATGCCCTTCACCAACATGCAGTGTTTCCTTGATTGATTTAGCTCTCACACCAATATTTGCGTCTAGAGCCTTTGCATTGAGGGCTATCTGTAAACGGCTTTGGCGCTGAAGATGCCTGTGAATGTGGAGTTGGTGGCATGTGAAACCCGCATGTGGAGCATTCGTTTGTGTGGGATGTTCTACCAGGTTCATTCCTAGATAATGCACTCAAAGGGCACTAAGCATAGAGTGTGAAAACTGAGTTTATTTTCTTTCTTCTTTTTTTAATCATTTATTATTTAACTTCAGTAATTATATTGTATTATGTGACACAGTTACATAGATACTTGGGTTCTCCCCACCCCTCCCCAAACCCTCCCACCATGGTGGATTCCTCCACCTTGCTGCATAACCACAGCTCAAGTTCAGTTGAAATTTCCCCATTGCAATCGTATACCAAACATAGAGTCCAACATCTTATTGTCCCGTCAAGTTCAACGGCTTCTTAGGTATACCCTCTCTGGTCTGATGACAGAGCCAGCAGAGTATCATCCCAGATAATTGAAAGCTCCAACATACAATCAGCAAAAATTTACATCATTATGGAATTAATTGACATAGTAATCCTTGAGAGCTGCTTGGAAGCCTGATGGTGTGTGAAGTTAGTGAGCCAAATGGAGTTGTTCTCCCACAAGAACCACTTGGCTGATCCTTCTTCAATATGCCCTTCACCAACATGCAGTGTTTCCTTGATTGAATTAGCTCTCACACCTAATATTTGCGTCTAGAGCCTTTGCATTGAGGGCTATCTGAAAACAGCTGTGGCGCTGAAGTTGCCTGTGAATGTGGAGTTGGTTGCATGTGAAACCCTTATGTGGAGCATTCGTTTGTGTGGGATGCTCTACCAGGTTCATTCCTAGATAATGCACTCAAAGGGCACTAAGCATAGAGTGTGAAAACTGAGTTTCCTTGAGAGCTGCTTGGAAGCCTGATGGTGTGTGAAGTTAGTGAGCCAAATGGAGTTGTTCTCCCACAAGAACCACTCGGCTGATCCTTCTTCAATATGCCCTTCACCAACATGCAGTGTTTCCTTGATTGAATTAGCTCTCACACCAATATTTGCGTCTAGAGCCTTTGCATTGAGGTCTATCTGAAAACGGCTGTGGCGCTGAAGTTGCCTGTGAATGTGAGTTGGTGGCATGTGAAACCCGCATGTGGAGCATTCGTTTGTGTGGGATGCTCTACCAGGTTCATTCCTAGATAATGCACTCAAAGGGCACTAAGCATAGAGTGTGAAAACTGAGTTTCCTTGAGAGCTGCTTGGAAGCCTGATGGTGTGTGAAGTTAGTGAGGCAAATGGAGTTGTTCTCCCTCAAGAACCACTCAGCTGATTCTTCTTCAATATGCCCTTCACCAACATGCAGTGTTTACTTGATTGAATTAGCTCTCACACCAATATTTGCGCCTAGAGCCTTTGCATTGAGGGCTGTCTGAAAACGGCTGTGGCGCTGAAGTTGCCTGTGAATGTGGAGTTGGTGGCATGTGAAACCCTTATTTGGAGCATTCGTTTGTGTGGGATGCTCTACCAGGTTCATTCCTAGATAATGCACTCAAAGGGCACTAAGCATAGAGTGTGAAAACTGAGTTTGCTTGAGAGCTGCTTGGAAGCCTGATGGTGTGTGAAGTTAGTGAGCCAAATGGAGTTGTTCACCCACAACAACCACTCGGCTGATTCTTCTTCAATATGCCCTTCACCAACATGCAGTGTTTCCTTGATTGAATTAGCTCTCACACCAATATTTGCGTCTAGAGCCTTTGCATTGAGGGCTATCTGAAAACGGCTGTGGCGCTGAAGTTGCCTGTGAATGTGGAGTTGGTGGCATGTGAAACCCGCATGTGGAGCATTCGTTTGTGTGGGATGCTCTACCAGGTTCATTCCTAGATAATGCACTCAAAGGGCACTAAGCATAGAGTGTGAATACTGAGTTGCCTTGAGAGCTGCTTGGAAGCCTGATGGTGTGTGAAGTTAGTGAGCCAAATGGAGTTGTTCTCCCGCAAGAACCACTCGGCTGATCCTTCTTCAATATGCCCTTCACCAACATGCAGTGTTTCCTTGATTGATTTAGCTCTCACACCAATATTTGCGTCTAGAGCCTTTGCATTGAGGGCTATCTGTAAACGGCTTTGGCGCTGAAGATGCCTGTGAATGTGGAGTTGGTGGCATGTGAAACCCGCATGTGGAGCATTCGTTTGTGTGGGATGTTCTACCAGGTTCATTCCTAGATAATGCACTCAAAGGGCACTAAGCATAGAGTGTGAAAACTGAGTTTATTTTCTTTCTTCTTTTTTTAATCATTTATTATTTAACTTCAGTAATTATATTGTATTATGTGACACAGTTACATAGATACTTGGGTTCTCCCCACCCCTCCCCAAACCCTCCCACCATGGTGGATTCCTCCACCTTGCTGCATAACCACAGCTCAAGTTCAGTTGAAATTTCCCCATTGCAATCGTATACCAAACATAGAGTCCAACATCTTATTGTCCCGTCAAGTTCAACGGCTTCTTAGGTATACCCTCTCTGGTCTGATGACAGAGCCAGCAGAGTATCATCCCAGATAATTGAAAGCTCCAACATACAATCAGCAAAAATTTACATCATTATGGAATTAATTGACATAGTAATCCTTGAGAGCTGCTTGGAAGCCTGATGGTGTGTGAAGTTAGTGAGCCAAATGGAGTTGTTCTCCCACAAGAACCACTTGGCTGATCCTTCTTCAATATGCCCTTCACCAACATGCAGTGTTTCCTTGATTGAATTAGCTCTCACACCAATATTTGCGTCTAGAGCCTTTGCATTGAGGGCTATCTGAAAACAGCTGTGGCGCTGAAGTTGCCTGTGAATGTGGAGTTGGTTGCATGTGAAACCCTTATGTGGAGCATTCGTTTGTGTGGGATGCTCTACCAGGTTCATTCCTAGATAATGCACTCAAAGGGCACTAAGCATAGAGTGTGAAAACTGAGTTTCCTTGAGAGCTGCTTGGAAGCCTGATGGTGTGTGAAGTTAGTGAGCCAAATGGAGTTGTTCTCCCACAAGAACCACTCGGCTGATCCTTCTTCAATATGCCCTTCACCAACATGCAGTGTTTCCTTGATTGAATTAGCTCTCACACCAATATTTGCGTCTAGAGCCTTTGCATTGAGGGTTATCTGAAAACGGCTGTGGCGCTGAAGTTGCCTTAGAATGTGGAGTTGGTGGCATGTGAAACCCTTATGTGGAGCATTCGTTTGTGTGGGATGCTCTACCAGGTTCATTCCTAGATAATGCACTCAAAGGGCACTAAGCATAGAGTGTGAAAACTGAGTTTCCTTGAGAGCTGCTTGGAAGCCTGATGGTGTGTGAAGTTAGTGAGCCAAATGGAGTTGTTCTCCCACAAGAACCACTCGGCTGATCCTTCTTCAATATGCCCTTCACCAACATGCAGTGTTTCCTTGATTGAATTAGCTCTCACACCAATATTTGCGCCTAGAGCCTTTGCATTGAGGGCTATCTGAAAACGGCTGTGGCGCTGAAGGTGCCTGTGAATATGGAGTTGGTGGCATGTGAAACCCGCATGTGGAGCATTCGTTTGTGTGGGATGCTCTACCAGGTTCATTCCTAGATAATGCACTCAAAGGGCACTAAGCATAGAGTGTGAAAACTGAGTTTCCTTGAGAGCTGCTTAGAAGCCTGATGGTGTGTGAAGTTAGTGAGCCAAATGGAGTTGTTCTCCCACAAGAACAACTCGGCTGATTCTTCTTCTATATGCCCTTCACCAACATGCAGTGTTTCCTTGATTGATTTAGCTCTCACACCAATATTTGCGTCTAGAGCCTTTGCATTGAGGGCTATCTGAAAACGGCTGTGGCACTGAAGTTGCCTGTGAATGTGGAGTTGGTGGCATGTGAAACCTGCATGTGGAGCATTCGTTTGTGTGGGATGCTCTACCAGGTTCATTCCTAAATAATGCACTCAAAGGGCACTAAGCATAGAGTGTGAAAACTGAGTTTCTTTTTTTTTTCTTTTTTTTAATTATTTATTATTTAACTTCAGTAATTACATTGTATTATGTGACACAGGTACATAGATACTTGGGTTCTCCCTACCGCTCCCTAAACCCTCCCACCATGGTGGATTCCTCCACCTTTTGAATAACCACAGCTCAAGTTCAGTTGAAATTTCCCCATTGCAAGCGTATACCAAACATAGATTCCAGCATATTATTGTCCCGTCAAGTTCAACGGCTTCTTAGGTATACCCTCTCTGGTCTGATGACAGAGCCAGCAGAGTATCATCCCTGTTAATTGAAAGCTCCAACATAAAATCAGCAAAAATTTACATCATTATGGAATTAATTGACATAGTAACCCTTGAGAGCTGCTTGGAAGCCTGATGGTGTGTGAAGTTAGTGAGCCAGATGGAGTTGTTCTCCCACAAGAACCACTCGGCTGATCCTTCTTCAATATGCCCTTCACCAACATGCAGTGTTTCCTTGATTGAATTAGCTCTCACACCAATATTTGCGTCTAGAGCCTTTGCATTGAGGGCTATCTGAAAACGGCTGTGGCGCTGAAGTTGCCTGTGAATGTGGAGTTGGTGGCATGTGAAACCCGCATGTGGAGCATTCGTTTGTGTGGGATGCTCTACCAGGTTCATTCCTAGATAATGCACTCAAAGGGCACTAAGCATAGAGTGTGAAAACTGAGTTGCCTTGAGAGCTGCTTGGAAGCCTGATGGTGTGTGAAGTTAGTGAGGCAAATGGAGTTGTTCTCCCTCAAGAACCACTCAGCTGATTCTTCTTCAATATGCCCTTCACCAACATGCAGTGTTTACTTGATTGAATTAGCTCTCACACCAATATTTGCGTCTAGAGCCTTTGCATTGAGGGCTATCTGAAAACGGCTGTGGCGCTGAAGTTGCCTGTGAATATGGAGTTGGTGGCATGTGAAACCCGCATGTGGAGCATTCGTTTGTGTGGGATGCTCTACCAGGTTCATTCCTAGGTAAAGCACTCAAAGGGCACTAAGCATAGAGTGTGAAAACTGAGTTTCCTTGAGAGCTGCTTGGAAGCCTGATGGTGTGTGAAGTTAGTGAGCCAAATGGAGTTGTTCTCCCACAAGAACCACTCGGACGATCCTTCTTCAATATGCCCTTCACCAACATGCAGTGTTTCCTTGATTGAATTAGCTCTCACACCAATATTTCCGCCTAGAGCCTTTGCATTGAGGTCTATCTGAAAACGGCTGTGGCGCTGAAGTTGCCTGTGAATGTGGAGTTGGTGGCATGTGAAACCCTTATGTGGAGCATTCGTTTGTGTGGGATGCTCTACCAGGTTCATTCCTAAATAATGCACTCAAAGGGCACTAAGCATAGAGTGTGAAAACTGAGTTTCTTTTCTTTTTCTTTTTTAATTATTTATTATTTAACTCCAGTAATTACATTGTATTATGTGATACAGTTACATAGATACTTGGGTTCTCCCCACCCCTCCCCAAACCCTCCCACCATGGTGGATTCCTCCACCTTGCTGCATAACCACAGCTCAAGTTCAGTTGAGATTTCCCCATTGCAAGCGTATACCAAACATACAGTCCAGCATCTTATTGTCCAGTCAAGTTCAACGGCTTCTTAGGTATACCCTCTCTGGTTTGATGACAGAGCCAGCAGAGTATCATCCCTGTTAATTGAAAGCTCCAACATAAAATCAGCAAAAATTTACATCATTATGGAATTAATTGACATAGTAACCCTTGAGAGCTGCTTGGAAGCCTGATGGTGTGTGAAGTTAGTGAGCCAGATGGAGTTGTTCTCCCACAAGAACCACTCGGCTGATCCTTCTTCAATATGCCCTTCACCAACATGCAGTGTTTCCTTGATTGAATTAGCTCTCACACCAATATTTGCGTCTAGAGCCTTTGCATTGAGGGCTATCTGAAAACGGCTGTGGCGCTGAAGTTGCCTGTGAATGTGGAGTTGGTGGCATGTGAAACCCGCATGTGGAGCATTCGTTTGTGTGGGATGCTCTACCAGGTTCATTCCTAGATAATGCACTCAAAGGGCACTAAGCATAGAGTGTGAAAACTGAGTTTCCTTGAGAGCTGCTTGGAAGCCTGATGGTGTGTGAAGTTAGTGAGCCAAATGGAGTTGTTCTCCCACAAGAACCACTCGGCTGATCCTTCTTCAATATGTCCTTCACCAACATGCACTGTTTCCTTGATTGAATTGGCTCTCACACCAATATTTGCGGCTAGAGCCTTTGCATTGAGGGCTATCTGAAAACGGCTGTGGCGCTGAAGTTGCCTGTGAATGTGGAGTTGGTGGCATGTGAAACCCGCATGTGGAGCATTCGTTTGTGTGGGATGCTCTACCAGGTTCATTCCTAGATAATGCACTCAAAGGGCACTAAGCTTAGAGTTTGAAAACTGAGTTTCCTTGAGAGCTGCTTGGAAGCCTGATGGTGTGTGAAGTTAGTGAGCCAAATGGAGTTGTTCTCCCACAAGAACCACTCGGCTGATCCTTCTTCAATATGCCTTTCACCAACATGCAGTGTTTCCTTGATTGAATTAGCTCTCACACCAATATTTGCGCCTAGAGCCTTTGCATTGAGGGCTATCTGAAAACGGCTGTGGCGCTGAAGGTGCCTGTGAATATGGAGTTGGTGGCATGTGAAACCCGCATGTGGAGCATTCGTTTGTGTGGGATGCTCTACCAGGTTCATTCCTAGATAATGCACTCAAAGGGCACTAAGCATAGAGTGTGAAAACTGAGTTGCCTTGAGAGCTGCTTGGAAGCCTGATGGTGTGTGAAGTTAGTGAGCCAAATGGAGTTGTTCTCCCACAAGAGCCACTCGGCTGATCCTTCTTCAATATGTCCTTCACCAACATGCAGTGTTTCCTTGATTGAATTAGCTCTCACACCAATATTTACGCCTAGAGCCTTTGCATTGAGGGCTATCTGAAAACGGCTGTGGCGCTGAAGTTGCCTGTGAATGTGGAGTTGGTGGCATGTGAAACCCGCATGTGGAGCATTCGTTTGTGTGGGATGCTCTACCAGGTTCATTCCTAGATAATGCACTCAAAGGGCACTAAGCATAGAGTGTGAAAACTGAGTTGCCTTGAGAGCTGCTTGGAAGCCTGATGGTGTGTGAAGTTAGTGAGCCAAATGGAGTTGTTCTCCCACAAGAACCACTCGGCTGATCCTTCTTCAATATGCCCTTCACCAACATGCAGTGTTTCCTTGATTGAATTAACTCTCACACCAATATTTGCGTCTAGAGCCTTTGCGTTGAGGGCTATCTGAAAACGGCTGTGGCGCTGAAGTTGCCTGTGAATGTGGAGTTGGTGGCATGTGAAACCCGCATGTGGAGCATTCGTTTGTGTGGGATGCTCTACCAGGTTCATTCCTAGATAATGCACTCAAAGGGCACTAAGCATAGAGTGTGAAAACTGAGTTTCCTTGAGAGCTGCTTGGAAGCCTGATGGTGTGTGAAGTTAGTGAGCCAAATGGAGTTGTTCTCCCACAAGAACCACTCGGCTGATCCTTCTTCAATATGTCCTTCACCAACATGCACTGTTTCCTTGATGGAATTAGCTCTCACACCAATATTTGCGTCTAGAGCCTTTGCATTGAGCGCTATCTGAAAACGGCTGTGGCGCTGAAGTTGCCTGTGAATGTGGAGTTGGTGGCATGTGAAACCCGCATGTGGAGCATTCGTTTGTGTGGGATGCTCTACCAGGTTCATTCCTAGGTAAAGCACTCAAAGGGCACTAAGCATAGAGTGTGAATACTGAGTTGCCTTGAGAGCTGCTTGGAAGCCTGATGGTGTGTGAAGTTAGTGAGCCAAATGGAGTTGTTCTCCCACAAGAACCACTCGGCTGATTCTTCTTCAATATGTCCTTCACCAACATGCAGTGTTTCCTTGATTGAAATAGCTCTCACACCATTATTTGCGTCTAGACCCTTTGCATTGAGGGCTATCTGTAAACGGCTGTGGCGCTGAAGATGCCTGTGAATGTGGAGTTGGTGGCATGTGAAACCCGCATGTGGAGCATTCGTTTGTGTGGGATGCTCTACCAGGTTCATTCCTAGATAATGCACTCAAAGGGCACTAAGCATAGAGTGTGAAAACTGAGTTTATTTTCTTTCTTCTTTTTTTAATCATTTATTATTTAACTTCAGTAATTACATTGTATTATGTGACACAGTTACATAGATACTTGGGTTCTCCCCACCCCTCCCCAAACCCTCCCACCATGGTGGATTCCTCCACCTTGCTGCATAACCACAGCTCAAGTTCAGTTGAAATTTCCCCATTGCAATCGTATACCAAACATAGAGTCTAAAATCTTATTGTCCCGTCAAGTTCAACGGCTTCTTAGGTATACCCTCTCTGGTCTGATGACAGAGCCAGTAGAGTATCATCCCAGATAATTGAAAGCTCCAACATACAATCAGCAAAAATTTACATCATTATGGAATTAATTGACATAGTAATCCTTGAGAGCTGCTTGGAAGCCTGATGGTGTGTGAAGTTAGTGAGCCAAATGGAGTTGTTCTCTCACAAGAACCACTCGGCTGATCCTTCTTCAATATGCCCTTCACCAACATGCAGTGTTTCCTTGATTGAATTAGCTCTCACACCAATATTTGCGTCTAGAGCCTTTGCATTGAGGGTTATCTGAAAACGGCTGTGGCGCTGAAGTTGCCTGTGAATGTGGAGTTGGTGGCATGTGAAACCCGCATGTGGAGCATTCGTTTGTGTGGGATGCTCTACCAGGTTCATTCCTAGATAATGCACTCAAAGGGCACTAAGCATAGAGTGTGAAAACTGAGTTTCCTTGAGAGCTGCTTGGAAGCCTGATGGTGTGTGAAGTTAGTGAGCCAAATGGAGTTGTTCTCCCACAAGAACCACTCGGCTGATCCTTCTTCAATATGCCCTTCACCAACATGCAGTGTTTCCTTGATTGAATTAGCTCTCACACCAATATTTGCGCCTAGAGCCTTTGCATTGAGGGCTATCTGAAAACGGCTGTGGCGCTGAAGTTGCCTGTGAATATGGAGTTGGTGGCATGTGAAACCCTTATGTGGAGCATTCGTTTGTGTGGGATGCTCTACCAGGTTCATTCCTAGATAATGCACTCAAAGGGCACTAAGCATAGAGTGTGAAAACTGAGTTTCCTTGAGAGCTGCTTGGCAGCCTGATGGTGTGTGAAGTTAGTGAGCCAAATGGTGTTGTTCTCCCACAAGAACCACTCGGCTGATCCTTCTTCAATATGCCCTTCACCAACATGCAGTGTTTCCTTGATTGAATTAGCTCTCACACCAATATTTGCGTCTAGAGCCTTTGCATTGAGGGCTATCTGAAAACGGCTGTGGCGCTGAAGTTGCCTGTGAATGTGGAGTTGGTGGCATTTGAAACCCGCATGTGGAGCATTCGTTTGTGTGGGATGCTCTACCAGGTTCATTCCTAGATAATGCTCTCAAAGGGCACTAAGCATAGAGTGTGAAAACTGAGTTTCCTTGAGAGCTGCTTGGAAGCCTGATGGTGTGTGAAGTTAGTGAGCCAAATGGAGTTGTTCTCCCACAAGAACCACTCGGCTGATCCTTCTTCAATATGCCCTTCACCAACATGCAGTGTTTCCTTGATTGAATTAGCTCTCACACCAATATTTGCGCCTAGAGCCTTTGCATTGAGGTCTATCTGAAAACGGCTGTGGCGCTGAAGTTGCATGTGAATGTGGAGTTGGTGGCATGTGAAACCCGCATGTGGAGCATTCGTTTGTGTGGGATGCTCTACCAGGTTCATTCCTAGATAATGCACTCAAAGGGCACTAAGCATAGAGTGTGAAAACTGAGTTTCCTTGAGAGCTGCTTGGAAGCCTGATGGTGTGTGAAGTTAGTGAGCCAAATGGAGTTGTTCTAGCACAAGAACCACTCGGCTGATCCTTCTTCAATATGCCCTTCACCAACATGCAGTGTTTCCTTGATTGAATTAGCTCTCACACCAATATTTGCGTCTAGAGCCTTTGCATTGAGGTCTATCTGAAAACGGCTGTGGCGCTGAAGTTGCCTGTGAATGTGGAGTTGGTGGCATGTGAAACCCGCATGTGGAGCATTCGTTTGTGTGGGATGCTCTACCAGGTTCATTCCTAGATAATGCACTCAAAGGGCACTAAGCATAGAGTGTGAAAACTGCGTTTCCTTGAGAGCTGCTTGGAAGCCTGATGGTGTGTGAAGTTAGTGAGGCAAATGGAGTTGTTCTCCCTCAAGAACCACTCAGCTGATTCTTCTTCAATATGCCCTTCACCAACATGCAGTGTTTACTTGATTGAATTAGCTCTCACACCAATATTTGCGCCTAGAGCCTTTGCATTGAGGGCTGTCTGAAAACGGCTGTGGCGCTGAAGTTGCCTGTGAATGTGGAGTTGGTGGCATGTGAAACCCTTATTTGGAGCATTCGTTTGTGTGGGATGCTCTACCAGGTTCATTCCTAGATAATGCACTCAAAGGGCACTAAGCATAGAGTGTGAAAACTGAGTTTGCTTGAGAGCTGCTTGGAAGCCTGATGGTGTGTGAAGTTAGTGAGCCAAATGGAGTTGTTCACCCACAACAACCACTCGGCTGATTCTTCTTCAATATGCCCTTCACCAACATGCAGTGTTTCCTTGATTGAATTAGCTCTCACACCAATATTTGCGGCTAGAGCCTTTGCATTGAGGGCTATCAGAAAACGGCTGTGGCACTGAAGTTGCCTGTGAATGTGGAGTTGGTGGCATGTGAAACCCGCATGTGGAGCATTCGTTTGTGTGGGATGCTCTACCACGTTCATTCCTAGATAATGCACTCAAAGGGCACTAAGAATAGAGTGTGAAAACTGAGTTTCCTTGAGAGCTGCTTGGAAGCCTGATGGTGTGTGAAGTTAGTGAGCCAAATGGAGTTGTTCTCCCACAAGAACCACTCGGCTGATCCTTCTTCAATATGCCCTTCACCAACATGCAGTGTTTCCTTGATTGAATTAGCTCTCACACCAATATTTGCGTCTAGAGGCTTTTTGCATAGAGGGCTATCTGAAAATGGCTGTGGCGCTGAAGTTGCCTGTGAATGTGGAGTTGGTGGCATGTGAAACCCTTATGTGGAGGATTCGTTTGTGTGGGATGCTCTACCAGGTTCATTCCTAGATAATGCACTCAAAGGGCACTAAGCATAGAGTGTGAAAACTGAGTTTCCTTGAGAGCTGCTTGGAAGCCTGATGGTGTGTGAAGTTAGTGAGGCAAATGGAGTTGTTCTCCCACAAGAACCACTCGGCTGATCCTTCTTCAATATGCCCTTCACCAACATGCAGTGTTTCCTTGATTGAATTAGGTCTCACACCAATATTTGCGGCTAGAGCCTTTGCATTGAGGGCTATCTGAAAACGGCTGTGGCGCTGAAGTTGCCTGTGAATGTGGAGTTGGTGGCATGTGAAACCCGCATGTGGAGCATTCGTTTGTGTGGGATGCTCTACCAGGTTCATTCCTAGATAATGCACTCAAAGGGCACTAAGCATAGAGTGTGAAAACTGAGTTTCCTTGAGAGCTGCTTGGAAGCCTGATGGTGTGTGAAGTTAGTGAGCCAAACGGAGTTGTTCTAGCACAAGAACCGCTCGGCTGATCCTTCTTCAATATGCCCTTCACCAACATGCAGTGTTTCCTTGATTGAATTAGCTCTCACACCAATATTTGCGTCTAGAGCCTTTGCATTGAGGGCTGTCTGAAAACGGCTGTGGCGCTGAAGTTGCCTGTGAATGTGGAGTTGGTGGCATGTGAAACCCTTATTTGGAGCATTCGTTTGTGTGGGATGCTCTACCAGGTTCATTCCTAGATAATGCACTCAAAGGGCACTAAGCATAGAGTGTGAAAACTGAATTTGCTTGAGAGCTGCTTGGAAGCCTGATTGTGTGTGAAGTTAGTGAGCCAAATGGAGTTGTTCTCCCACAAGAACCACTCGGCTGATTCTTCTTCAATATGCCCTTCAGCAACATGCAGTGTTTCCTTGATTGAATTAGCTCTCACACCAATATTTGCGGCTAGAGCCTTTGCATTGAAGGCTATCTGAAAACGGCTGTGGCGCTGAAGTTGACTGTGAATGTGGAGTTGGTGGCATGTGAAACCCGCATGTGGAGCATTCGTTTGTGTGGGATGCTCTACCAGGTTCATTCCTAGATAATGCACTCAAAGGGCACTAAGCATAGAGTGTGAAAACTGAGTTTCCTTGAGAGCTGCTTGGAAGCCTGATGGTGTGTGAAGTTAGTGAGCCAAATGGAGTTGTTCTCCCACAAGAACCACTCGGCTGATCCTTCTTCAATATGCCCTTCACCAACATGCAGTGTTTCCTTGATTGAATTAGCTCTCACACCAATATTTGCGTCTAGAGCCTTTGCATTGAGGGCTATCTGAAAACGGCTGTGGCGCTGAAGTTGCCTGTGAATATGGAGTTGGTGGCATGTGAAACCCGCATGTGGAGCATTCGTTTGTGTGGGATGCTCACCAAGCTTCATTTCAGTCCTAGGCACTCAAAGGGCACTAAGCATAGAGTGTGAAAACTGAGTTTCCTTGAGAGCTGCTTGGAAGCCTGATGGTGTGTGAAGTTAGTGAGCCAAATGGAGTTGTTCTAGCACAAGAACCACTCGGCTGATCCTTCTTCAATATGCCCTTCACCAACATGCAGTGTTTCCTTGATTGAATTAGCTCTCACACCAATATTTGCGTCTAGAGCCTTTGCATTGAGGGCTACCTGAAAACGGCTGTGGCGCTGAAGTTGCCTGTGAATGTGGAGTTGGTGGCATGTGAAACCCGCATGTGGAGCATTTGTTTGTGTGGGATGCTCTACCACGTTCATTTCTAGGTAAAGCACTCAAAGGGCACTAAGCATAGAGTGTGAAAACTGAGTTTCCTTGAGAGCTGCTTGGAAGCCTGATTGTGTGTGAAGTTAGTGAGCCAAATGGAGTTGTTCTCCCACAAGAACCACTCGGCTGATCCTTCTTCAATATGCCCTTCACCAACATGCAGTGTTTCCTTGATTGAATTAGCTCTCACACCAATATTTGCGTCTAGAGTCTTTGCATTGAGGGCTACCTGAAAACGGCTGTGGCGCTGAAGTTGCCTGTGAATGTGGAGTTGGTGGCATGTGAAACCCGCATGTGGAGCATTCGTTTGTGTGGGATGCTCTACCAGGTTCATTCCTAGATAATGCACTCAAAGGGCACTAAGCATAGAGTGTGAAAACTGAGTTTCCTTGAGAGCTGCTTGGAAGCCTGATGGTGTGTGAAGTTAGTGAGGCAAATGGAGTTGTTCTCCCACAAGAACCACTCGGCTGTTCCTTCATCAATATGCCCTTCAAAAACATGCAGTGTTTCCTTGATGGAATTAGCTCTCACACCAATATTTGCATCTAGAGCCTTTGCATTGAGGGCTATCAGAAAATGGCTGTGGCGCTGAAGTTGCCTGTGAATGTGGAGTTGGTGGCATGTGAAACCCTTATGTGGAGCATTCGTTTGTGTGGGATGCTCTACCAGGTTCATTCCTAGGTAAAGCACTCAAAGGGCACTAAGCATAGAGTGTGAATACTGAGTTGCCTTGAGAGCTGCTTGGAAGCCTGATGGTGTGTGAAGTTAGTGAGCCAAATGGAGTTGTTCTCCCACAAGAACCACTCGCCTGATCCTTCTTCAATATGCCCTTCACCAACATGCAGTGTTTCCTTGATTGATTTAGCTCTCACACCAATATTTGCGTCTAGACCCTTTGCATTGAGGGCTATCTGTAAACGGCTGTGGCGCTGAAGATGCCTGTGAATGTGGAGTTGGTGGCATGTGAAACCCGCATGTGGAGCATTCGTTTGTGTGGGATGCTCTACCAGGTTCATTCCTAGATAATGCACTCAAAGGGCACTAAGCATAGAGTGTGAAAACTGAGTTTCTTTTTTTTTCTTTTTTTTAATTATTTATTATTTAACTTCAGTAATTACATTGTATTATGTGACACAGGTACATAGATACTTGGGTTCTCCCTACCGCTCCCTAAACCCTCCCACCATGGTGGATTCCTCCACCTTGCTGAATAACCACAGCTCAAGTTCAGTTGAAATTTCTGCATTGCAAGCGTATACCAAAAATAGAGTCCAGCATATTATTGTCCCGTCAAGTTCAACGCCTTCTTAGGTATACCTTCTCTGGTCTGATGACAGAGCCAGCAGAGTATCATCCCAGTTAATTGAAAGCTCCAACATACAATCAGCAAAAATTTACATCATTATGGAATTAATTGACATAGTAATCCTTGAGAGCTGCTTGGAAGCCTGATGGTGTGTGAAGTTAGTGAGCCAAATGGAGTTGTTCTCCCACAAGAACCACTCGGCTGATCCTTCTTCAATATGCCCTTCACCAACATGCAGTGTTTCCTTGATTGAATTAGCTCTCACACCAATATTTGCGTCTAGAGCCTTTGCATTGAGGGCTATCTGAAAACGGCTGTGGCGCTGAAGTTGCCTGTGAATGTGGAGTTGGTGGCATGTGAAACCCTTATGTGGAGCATTCGTTTGTGTGGGATGCTCTACCAGGTTCATTCCTAGATAATGCACTCAAAGGGCACTAAGCATAGAGTGTGAAAACTGAGTTTCCTTGAGAGCTGCTTGGAAGCCTGATGGTGTGTGAAGTTAGTGAGCCCAATGGAGTTGTTCTCCCACAAGAACCACTCGGCTGCTTCTTCTTCAATATGTCCTTCACCAACATGCAGTGTTTCCTTGATTGAATTAGCTCTCACACCAATATTTGCGTCTAGAGCCTTTGCATTGAGGGCTATCTGAAAACGGCTGTGGCGCTGAAGTTGCCTGTGAATGTGGAGTTGGTGGCATGTGAAACACTTATGTGGAGCATTCTTTTGTTTGGGATGCTCTACCAGGTTCATTCCTAGATAATGCACTCAAAGGGCACTAAGCATAGAGTGTGAAAACTGAGTTTCCTTGAGAGCTGCTTGGAAGCCTGATGGTGTGTGAAGTTAGTGAGCCAAATGGAGTTGTTCTCCCACAAGAACCACTCGGCTGATCCTTCTTCAATATGCCCTTCACCAACATGCAGTGTTTCCTTGATTGAATTAGCTCTCACACCAACATTTGCGTCTAGAGCCTTTGCATTGAGGGCTATCTGAAAACGGCTGTGGCGCTGAAGGTGAGTGTGAATATGGAGTTGGTGGCATGTAAAACCCGCATGTGGAGCATTCGTTTGTGTGGGATGCTCTACCAGGTTCATTCCTAGATAATGCACTCAAAGGGCA
>NW_026697191.1:0-33598 GCF_030435755.1 Ochotona princeps | reverse complement strand
TGCTGTTGTGGAAGAACGCGCAACTCGGCTTGTTGCCTTCATGTAATGGAAGTGCAAGGTCATCAGCACCAGCAGTAGGAGGGGGAGGAGTGAACTTAAATAATAATAACAGCAGCAGCAGCGGCAGCAGTGGTCGAAGTCGTGGATCGGCTGGCGGGGGTGGTAGTAGTAGTACTAGTGGAGCAGGAGGAGGAGGAGGCTCTGCAGGTCGCAGTGGTTCTAATGTGTTCAACAATAACAACAAGCGGAGGACAGGTAGTAATACTAATACACATCTGAGTGGGGGTAGTGGCAACGACAACAGCTCCAGCGGGAGCAGGTTCTTATACGACAGCGCGGCAGCAGCAGCTCTAGCAGCGAAGTACAAAGCAGCGTTAGAAAGCAGCTGTCTGTCACTATTATCAAGCGTGAAAGAACAAGAAGAGACAGGGAGAGGACCGTTATTGCCAGGTACATTAAGCAGTCCTGAGAATCTTTCGCGTTCACCCTTCGGAGGTGACGCAGCCTCAGCAGCGCACACATGTGTGAGGGGAGAAAATCAAGCGGAAGCTGGAGGAAGAGGAGGAGGAGGAAGGGGAGGAGGAGGAGGAGGAGGAGGAGGAGGAGGAGGAGGAGGAAAAGATGCTTTGATAAGCTCGAGTGCTGCAGAGCAACTCAGCCTCGTGGCAAAAAGTATACTCGCAGACAGGGCAGCAGCAGTCCACAGTCATAAGGCAGGTGATGCAAGACACCCCACAGTATCAGGTTTGGATGCTGCTGTTCGGAACTTTTGTACGTACGAATGGGCAGCAAGATATCTCTCTGGTCAGACGTCCGGTGGAGGGGGAGGGATTTCGAGTGTGCATCCGCCAACTGGTACTGGAGGAATACTACCAACAACAACAGCACCAGGAGGCAGAGAAGAGCTTCGTGAGGGGCCCGGGAGAGAGATAGCGACAGCAGCAGCACTACCAGGAGCTGGAGGAGGAGGAGGCAAACGCGCACGGGGAGAAGAAGGAGGAGGAGGATTAGGCAGTGAGACACGCACAACGAGCATGACCAGCCGTGGATGTAATACTAGTAGTAGTACTCCAAGTGCTAAGAGAAATAAGACCTGTACAAACTCACGGGCAGCTGCAACAGCGCCCACGGGAGAGGAAGTTACAGGTATACAACGAGGTGCTACTACTGCAGCACACGTAGCAGTACCAGGAAGGGAGGCAGCGGAAGAACAGGAGGAAGAAGAGGAGCAAGAAGAACGAAGAACAGGGGGGGGGGATGGAAGAACAGAGGGAAAAGCAGGAAGAAATGCAGGACTAGTTGGAGAGCGAGATACATTCCTTTCGCGAGGAAGAGCGAAAAGTCAGGAGGCTGCAGCATATGTCGATAATTGGCGATGGCTTCACTGGGGGGCACAGTTGCTGCAGCAAAGACCCGCAAGCTGGAGCTACGAGGAAGACACGAGCGCTGCCCGTATGCGGTCTGCAGCATCTGCAGCAGCAGCACGGGCAGCAGCAGCAGCAGCTGAAGCAGCTGTGCGTCTTGCCTTGAATTCCTCGGACACAACGACAGCGGCTATGGAGGACCTGACATCGGTGCCCTATACAGCTATGGCTTCAGCTGCTGCTACTGCTCCTGCTGCTGCTGCAGCTGCTGCTCCAGCTGCTGCTCATGGAGTCGCCACCACAGCTTCTACTACTGCTGCACTCAATGGGGCAAGACTTTCTTTACCAGCAGCCGCAGCAGCTGCTGCTCTCTTACCATCTCCATCCCCCTCCTCTTCCCCCGCCGCCACGTTGTCTTCTGCAGCATTATTAGGCCTGCCTACTGCTGTCCCCAATAGCACTACGGCACTCCCTTTGCTTTCGGCTGCGATCCCGACCTCTCTGTCGCCATCTCCGTATAGCGCCACCACACCTACAACAGTAGCACGAGCTGCAGCAGCAACAGCTGGAGCAGCAACAGCTGGAGCAGCAACAGCTGGAGCAGCAACAGCTGGAGCAGCAACAGCACGAGCAGCAACAGCACGAGCAACACCAACAACCACAGCAGCAACAGCCACAGCAGCAGCAGCAGTACGGGAAGGTGGCGGAACATTAGTAAACGAAGAAGAAGCAAAGACAATTGGCAACACACGTGCCTTAGCGGATCTACTGGAGCAACATCTTCGTCTAGCGCAGACAGCAGAGACTTTGAAGCGAGAGACAGCAGGCACATCATCAACATCCTCTACATTTGTTGATTTACTTAACAAGACAGAAATCTTGTTGCGGAGCTATGTGCTGCAGTTACAGAGACAGTTGCAGATCCAACAGCCTCAAAACCAGCAGCAACAGCAGTGCAGACAGCCGCCTCAACATGATCCTCTTCTGTATCAGCAGCACCTTCTACACCAGCAGCAGCAATTGCTGCAGAATCATACTGCCGAGGTCGTCCCTGAGAAGCAACAGCAGCAAAAAACAGACATGCAGCAGCACAAGCAGCAGCCACGTAGTGGGCGAAAGAGTCAGCAGGCGTTAGTTACGTCAGCGAGTGGCGGTAGGATGAGCGATGATGCTTTACAAGAAAATGACTTGATAATACAGAGAAAACCAGTAAAAAATGGTGAGACCACCGTGACAGCTGTAGCAGCAGCAGGACCAGCAGCAGACGACTTACCATTATGGAGCAACATATCGACAAGTGAAGATCCGACGCGCTCAGGTGGACGCGGTAGTACATTAGATGCTGCTGCAGCTGCAGCAGAAAGAGTACTACTTGCTAGTGGCGCTGCGGCAGCAGCAGCAGCACACAAACGAGATGGAAACTCACAGGCGCATGACACTCTTCGGAGAGAAGTGCAACTGGATGAGCAACAAAAACGACGTCAACAAAAGTTTTCCCAGGGAGCCTCTTCAAGAGCTGCCGTGAGAAAGGACATGCGTTGCATTTTGGTAAAGAGCCCCTCCCGCGGAAAGCACCAGATGGAGTGGTCTCCTCTCATTACAGCCAACACGTCTGCTTTTACTTAGTCGAGTTTCACGCAGAACACAAGAAACTCCTACACAAATGAATGTGTATCTCTTTCATCAAGGAAGAGAAGTTACTTCACGTTCACACAGGGTGATTGTTCTCTATGTATATAATTGTGTACTCAAAAGTACCATGCGTGTCCTCATGTATGTACAGTATGGATGTCCCACGCCTGTATTTATACTTCACATACATTTATATGTATATATATGTATATACATATATGTATATATATATATATATATATATATGCCCATAGCCGGTTTTCATATACACCCATACCTCTAACAGGGTATTCAGAATATACGTAGTCAGCGCCTAGGGGAAAGTTATGCGCTAATGACACACAGTGAACACACCATACTTTCCATGTCCATGTACGTTTGTGCTTCTCTACGCAGGACGTGTATGGTAGTGCACATGGGATAGGCGGCGAAGGGTTTATATTTTAGAGGACTCTAAATTTATCAGACTTCTTTACACCATTTTACCCTGCTATGATGGAAAGTGTATGTGTGTGCGTATATGTTCTTTGTGAACAAAGGTGACTACACACACTTTGATTTACAAATATATATACATATAGATACGAATAGGTGTGTGTATATACGTATATTCGCACACATAGATAGATACTCGTATATATCTCCACACTCTATATGATCTAACGTACATGGTAGTATACTCGTATGTATGTATGTATGGACGTGTGTATGTGTACAGGCCAGTAGAAGGGGGGTAGGTGGCCACTGCAAGACACTTACAAACGAAAAGAACAAAATAACCGTAACATGTGTCGACCCGCTGTTGTATGTCAGTGTGTGTCTCTGTCCAAGTACGTGGGTTTGTGGCACTATCAGCAGGTCAGCAGCAATCTACGTACTTTACCAAGACGTATCATATCATCCACTCCTGTGTGTCTGCTTGAAGCATGTGCATATACACTTTTTTCTCAAACATGGATACACACTCACACACACACACACACCTATATTTGGCAGACAGTGGGCTGGCCCTGCATACCTAATGAGAGGTATGCGAGTGAATACAGATTGATCGACAGGTGGTAATTGCGTTTTGTCTGTCGATGGTAGCTGGACAACGCGGTTGTCTCGCGCATACAGACACGTACTGACATTCGCGCTGACTACGTAGATCGGGGCTTATGTATCGCAATTGACACACTTGCGCAAAACAACAGATAAACAGATGGCTGAGTTCACGCAAGCTTATCAGCTATGATATGAAAGGGAGCGTGGTGACGTCCTGCTCTTTCTATCTTCATGTGTGTATATGTGTGTGTTCTTACGTTAGCAGCAACAGCAGCAGGAGCAGCCGACATGGCTCTCGGGGGCGCTCGTCGAGCCGCCGTCGCCGTCTGCATCGACATTTGCGGGGAGCCCACGTAGTAGCAGCAGTGGCAGCAGCAGCTGCAGCAGAAGCCATCAGGCATGCGCCAGCAGCAGCAGCGACATCAGTTGCACAAGCCCGGACAGTGCATGCAGTAGCGACGGGAGCCCGCCAGCGGGAGGAGGCGGTATAATAAGTAGCACTAATAGCAGCGCAGAGGACAGCCGTTTTCTCTTGTTACCATCCTTGCTTTCGTCTTCAGGAAGTTTTGACGAGATTCCTCCGCTGATAGGTGGCTCTACAGAGAAAGGTGAGACGTGTTGTTCATACTTTTCCTCCTCTTCATCTTCCACCGTCTCGTCGTCTTCTACTCCCACCGTCGCTGTCGGTGCCTCTTTTTCTTCTACTACTGCCGCTGTTGTCTCTCCCCCTGACAGCTGTGGCTCTACGTCTCCTGTGACGGGGGGGCACCACTATCTGCCTTCAGTGTTGAACACTTCCTCAACACCCTTTTCTTCTTCGTCATCAAAAGCAGCAGCTTCAATACTACCAACAGAGCCTGACTGTGCTACTTCGACTATAGCTAACGATAACAGTGGAGCCACAACGTTTGTATCACGACAGCAGCAGCCAACAATACATAATCGAGGAGGAGCATCCGAAATAAATGCAGCAACAGCAGTGAAAACGCTGTCAGCTAATTCTGGTGAATGTTGCCAGCAGCAACGATGTGTTCATGGGACAGTAGCTGTAGCAGCGGTCCCCGTTCCTTCTGTCCAGTATCAGCCGCAGCAACGTGATAAACTCTTGCAGTCACAAACAGGACGAAGCCACAAAAGCACCTCATACTTCGCAGAGGATGATCTGAATATGGGTGAAGAGGACCAGGGAAGTGATGCACAGTGTATGCAGGAAATGTTCGAGTTCCAGCGAAAGCAGCGGCCACTCAAACAGATGGAAGAAGGTGGTGGCACACCTACTGTTTTATCAGAGTCATTGTCGGTAGACTCAGCCCCTGATGTGGCTACTGCTCTATTGCGCGCTAGACGGACGCAGTTGCAGCAGTCCATGCGTGAATTTCAGGAGAAGGTGCAGCACGAAGAAAGGGCTGTGCATGGATTGAAAAATACCTGTCAAATGATACATGCATCGTCCACAACGAAGAAAGAACAAACAGATTTAAGTCCACTAAGAAAAGTTGAGAAAGATCTGCAGCTACTGGGACGCTTACAGGAGGAAGAGAAGGAGGAGGACCCTCAGATAGTGGCGGCAGCAAAGCGGCTGCTGCTGCGGTGGCAGTCAAGTGGTGAGTGGGATAAAGAAGTGGAAGAGGCGACGCAAGCGCAGGAGTTGCAGGCGCAACAAGAACAGATTCACAGCCACCGGATTCAGCAGCTGCAAAAGCAACAACAGCTGCAGCAAATACTGGGGGAAAAGCGACAGTCACCTGCCGTGCAGAAGGACGACGAGCAACAGCAATACCTGCTCCCTGTATTGCAGCAGCACTATGAGAAGCATTATGCTGTTGAAGCGGAAAGCTACTTAGACAAAGCTTTCACGCCTACACAATCGAAACACGCCTTTGCCGGGGGTGGCAGCAAATTATCAACTGTTGAGACCCCTATGCTACCCAGAGAGCCTGATGCTTCTCTGCACACACTTCCTTCGTCAGCTGTAGCTGCAGCAATAGCTGCTGCTGCTGCGGCAATGCTCCCCTCTTCATCTCCTTCACTCACTCCATCTGTTGCTCCTCCATTATCTCGTCTTTGTGCCCCTCCCCCGTCTTCTCTTACTGCTACTACTACTACTACTACAACATGCAGCAGCATCTCTGGTGGACGGGAAGCCTCAAATCCCGCTGCTTCTTCTGCAGGAGTTTCTCCACGAAATCCTGCAGCAGCCGCGCTTCTTGCTGCGGCAGCGGCGCTTCTGCCGGTGGAATCGGCCCTGCACAACTCTGCCGCTTCACTGTCTTCCCCAGCAGCTCACAACGACGACTTGTTGTCTGCCCGTATGCTGCATAATAAGCACTCACCTACCTCATCGCACGTGCATTCTTCACTTACGAGCACACCCGATGCTCCTGTTGTGCGCGGCCCTATCTGTACTACTTCCGCTGCTACTTTCTCACCTGTGACTCCTACCGGTGTTGTCGCTAGCAGTCCGGCCGGGGCGATGGTTGCTGCTGCCACTTGCATGCAAATGAAGGATGTAGGATTCGAGTTTTCAGCTGTGCCTTTGCAGGAGGATGGAAATACGACAACGACGCAGAGTACAGAGGTACGTACACCCTGTGTTGCCGGAGGATCTCGGAAGCAGCAGCATCGGCAGCAAGCGATGTCACTAGTGGCACCGTTGTCATCCATCGAAGCACAGCCACAAGAAGCACCTGGTGAAGAGAAAGAGGTGACACGGGTACACGTAGCGGCTGATGGACAAAACATGAACGCTTGCGAGGCTTATTTTGGCACACCGACATCCCGTAATCAAACCTGCCGACACATTCCCGAAGGGAAAGGCATTTCTGTAGCTTCTAAGCAGGCAACAATACCGATGGAGTCTCAAATTGATGCACTTCCACCACTGGTAAGCGGGACCGTATCCCCCGTCGCCACCTCCGACACACGTGCTACGAGAGCCAGCTCAGCTGGGAATTCTGGTGATATGACTCGAGGCTCGACAGAAAGTATGAAATGCATGCCATCTCCACAACTCATGGATCAGGTAGCAGAGCCTACAAGTTTAGTGGATGTACAGCGACACGGGGTGGAAGAGACCTCAACGCTGCCAGCAGCGGAGTAAACGCTTTTAAAAAGGCGTGGCGTCCTCGCTGATAGGCCCTGTAGTCGCGACGAATGATAAATCACATATGCTGGCAGCACTCCGAGGGGTTGACCCGTTCGCTGTCATCGAGGGTCCTTCTGAGGTCGAACTCAGTCAGAATTGTCAAGTCGCATAGAGCAGGGCGGTCGCGGGCAGCAGTAGGTCCATATGTCGCTACACTGATAAACAATGTAGACCGCTCAGGCCTTTTCGAAATAGAACCTGAATACATGGCTAAAGGGGGACGCTTAACAGGTCCTTCGGATACGAAAGCGGTCGCGCCTGCACGAGTATAACTATTGAGCTCTGTTGCGTCAATACTAGCAGGATTTCAAAGAGGTATTACCTGTTCTAAGGTCCTTGTCGTCGTCGTTTCGTGTGATTGTTTATGTGTGTGTGGGTGTGCGGGTGCATGGTTGTGTGTATGTGCGTGTGTGTGGGCGTGTGTGCGAGGACGCGTTCTTTTGTGCATACGGGTCTGAGTATGAATGTAGGAGTGACTGACATCAAATGTGCCTATGCGGTCGTGCATACGCACTCCTGTGGAGACTTTCCGTATGTCTCTGAAGGCCCGGCACACTTCCTGTTCGGTGGAATTAGCTCACAGTACGTATCATCCGTTTGCAAATCACCGATCGCGCCACTAGTTGTTTGCGTCCATCTGTGGTTGGTGGCCCCCTCTGTGAGCACTTCCCCTGTCGCCTACTCGCTGTTCATTCCGGCGTCTCACATCGGCTCTTTTTTCACTTTTCTGCACGACCACGTTACTACTTATGCATATCTGCTGCAATCTTATTACGTGGCTTGCAGCACGTCGCTGAAGACTTCTTCTCTTATCACAGTTGGTGTGCGTTTGCAATATTTGCAACCGGTGATAGGCTTGCAGTTACGCTTGGTGTTCAACGCCGGATGCGTGCTTCCGCTGCTCCAGTATTAGCGGTAGTAGTAGTACTAGTAGAACCAGTAGTAGTGATAGCAGTATTTCCAGTAACAGTAATACTGAAACTGTACACAGCGCCTGCTGAAAAATCACCTTCCAGCCGGAAGCATATTCTTTGCACAGCAGTGAGTATTGTGTACGTCTTCGGTTCGTGCCTCTGCACGGGGTGCCACTAGGCGACGCCGATGGCAGAGATTCGTGATACTCCACTAGCTTCTCACCTGTGCTTAGAGAGTTCGTCCGTCCCTCTGCCTGGGAGTGAGCATAAGGGATCTGACGGGTATTGCTCATGAAAGAGCAGCAACTCTAGCAAAGTCGTGCAAAAGTGTGTCCACGCGTATCCTCTTCGATTCACACCCACTCGGTATTGACACTTGCAGTGCGCCGGCGAGGTGCATAGCTACGTACCCAGTGTATTCATACTTAGTTACACACCGAAGCAACATCACCAGCCTCTGCGCTGCCGTACCTGCGTACCAGACACTTCTGCTGTGTGAAGGTCACTTCCACCCACTCAGTGTCCTGCAAACACGACCTGCTCATGGATGCGAATGATGTAAGTCCGCACTCGAAGGCCGAACACGAGGGGAGCAGCAGGCCCCCTCTAGTCGAAAGCTTGTAGAGTAGAAGCGATGCTTAACACGTGGTATGAATCGCCGGACCCCGGACGCAGGCACTAGTGGTCCCGTTCCTGCGCTCGATTGTGCACATGAGGATGCGCATATGCAGCAAAATCAAAAGGAAGTTGCTATCGACAAGTGCAAGTCTGCGTGCGTGGTGAAAGGGTAGGTGGTTCATGTATGCAGACGGTGTGGATCTGCGTAGTAGTTTGTCACCGGGAGTGCGTGCAGCTGGTTGCCGCAGACATGCCGGGCCGCATGTGCGAGAAGTACACGCCTACTGTCAAAAGCTGTGTTCAAGGTCTGTGTAAGCTAAGCTCTGCCGGGACACTGACTCAGTGTAGTGGCATCCGTCCGACGACCGCCACTCCGCACGGGTTTGTTAGGACCTCCTCTATGGTTTCCTCTAGAGGTTCCTGCGTTCATGCGGTGTATCAGTGGTAGCGAAAGTCTTGAGCTTCTGGGACCTGTGTAGTGGACCTGTGTTAACGACTCAGTGCGCGAGTTCGCGCAGTGGCCGCTTGCGGCGGTAAGACATGCGATGAGACTGGTTGGGCTGCCCAGAAAGCGGCTGTGTGGTCGCGCTGCTGCCTAGTGCAAGTGGCAGTGTTACCGAGCGCGACGTGAACACTAAAGGCATGTGTGGGCGCTTATATAACCTAGATACTCGCACCACTGCCTCACTCTCAGTCGTCCGTGCAAGCGCAGCTGCCAGAGAGAGACGGCCTGCCAAACCAAAGGGCAGCAGCCAATCGTGCTTCATTCGTAGACCCAAACGAGTCGCTGCTGAGCACCAGTGCATGGGAATCATTGTATGACGCGTTTGCGCAAGCATGAGAGAACGATCTTGAAGGTAGGAGAGTTGCGCCGTGTCTCCGTCTTTCTGTGAAGAGAGACGCGCACTGTGTGGATTGACCTTCGACAATCTCTGTCCGTTTGGAACAACGGAAATACATATTAAGGGAGACCAGAGCACGACTCGCAAAACTGTTTGCGCGCGTGGTAGGCCAGGAAGGCATGTAGCAGTTCGCAGAAATAATGAGGAAGACCTTTCAGTAAGGCTGACTGGAATCGACCTTAGGTTGCGCATGATCTTCGTGAGGAAAATGGAGGCACTCCGCGTGTTCGTACGCCCAGATGACACCATAAACGGTCCCCGCACCGACGCCTGTATGCACATTTATCCAGTGTGTGCGTGCGTGTGGATGTATAGATGCGGGGACGTAGGCTGCTGAAAGAAGAGTGACAAATACAGAGTATTTGCCACTCCAGATGCATACGTGGTGTGCAAAAGTGCAGCTTTCACGTGCATCGATAGCTGTACGCGTACGCGCACATAATACGCCCACACACATTCGCAAGCAAGTGCGATCGCGCGTGTATAGGAAATTCGACAAAATATAAAGAATATGCTACTCTTTTCGGCCGAAGAGTTACGTACAGCGAACACAGGAAACTCTCTGCTTTTCGTTGCCGCCCGTATCTGCATTCGCAAACCAAGTGGAACCTCCATGTGTGCGCGCGTGGAAGACGCTCCTTAAGACAATTGTGCACTGTTCATCAGCAGGAACTAAGAAGCCGCCGTTATCATGGGGATTCGTGGCGGGACATGCTGCTGCACTTACACTGTAGAAAGAAGATGATATAACGGTGAGCGCTTGTGTGCGTGTGTGCGTACGTGTGTGTGCACGTGCGTGTATGTAGTAGGATGACCTCAGGTATCTATGTGGCTTTCACCGACTTGAGCGTGGGTGCGCAGCTTGAGTTGGTGCCCTGCAACTATGTGCAGCTGAAAGAGCAGCAACAGCAGTTGCACAGCAGCCTCACTACTGCGGCTCTGTTTCCATGCATCAGACAATTAAAATTGATAACGTAGCCTGCGTATGAAGTGATGGTACTGCATACCACTCCGTCATTATAGAGCTCTCTGACACAGAAACGGAGTATAGGCAGCCATAGAAAGAGACTGGCGCGTGTTAAGGAGCCCCAAGCATGTCGCACCATGTATTATATATATATATTTACATACTGCACATACGTAGACACCAGAGCAATCGCTTCGTGTTTGAGCCTAACGGACTCAATACACTTACAGACTTACAAACACCCTTCTCATATATATAAATATATATACAAAGCAATGCACGCGATGAAGACGAATACATGATTAGAGGACTTGTGTGTTCCACCGTGAGCCTTCATACAGCTGTAAGTAGGCTACGAGACATAACTTTGCAGCGCCGCAAAATTACATCTCTTTCCAAGCAACAAATATAGACTCGCTTCTCTCCAATTTACACTTAATATCTAGACTGTCTATGCATAAAGCGAACGGGGGTGGTCATGTATATATACGAACATAACCCACCAGACATAATGCAGCAGCTGCATCTCCTTCCATGCGACACAGTGTAGAAACGCTCTTCTCCTTTTTACACATAGAACCTCTACTGTATATAAACGAAGTGTAAAGTAGTCATATATATACGATGAACGATAGCCACCGAATACTCGATAGATAAATGTTTATCTGTTCGCCTAAACGCAAACAAATACATACATACGTGTGGCAGTGCCCGCAAACCCTGTGTGCTGGTTGCATATCCGTATATAGAAAGCTCGTCTAGAGTACGACAGGGTGAACACTGACACCGGATTATTTACCAAAATAGAATCACCTATTTGTTTACGTAAGAATATAAATATTCATACATACGTATCTATATACGCACACCTGAACTGGCACCTGACTCTACAGATACTTACATATACGTATATACATATATATATATTTATATATATTTATATGTACGTACACACATATATCACCGTAGTACTGAAATCATGCATACTTTTATGTGCGTATATGATGGTCTAGTCAAGGGACTGACAAGGTGACTTTTGGCTGGCAAGTCTCTTCATACGCTGCAGCTGCTGCTGCTGATCAAGCGACAGCAGTCGGCGCTCTGCAGGACGCATATGTCTGCCAAGTCTTAGCTGTCGTGTCTCTGCATGCAGTAGGTATTTTCTCCATGCGTCATTAAACGAGCGAAGCTGCATACACGCAGTAGCGGCTGCAGCGAATGGCCCTTCCGCTTTAATTTCCTCTACCTTGTATATTTGTCTTTCCGCCGTCTCTTCTGTTTCCTCGTCCTCTACTGATGCCGACGTTGCTGAGTCACGAATGCCTGTTACTCTTCTTCGTGTAACCACTGCTACTCGCATCATATCTCCAGCGCAAGACGCGTCTTGTGCATCTCTTGCTGCTCCTTCGCTTTCAACTTCACTTCTAAGACTCGCCCCTCTGTCGTCTGACAGTGCTGCTATTCCTGCTTCTTCTTCGCTTTCGTCTTCATGTTCTTTGTTTCTACCTCGAACTCTCTGGAAGTTCACTAAAACACTCTGCTTGCCTCGTATCGCAGCGTCCAGCAATTCTACTGCTCCTGCTGCTGATTTTCTTTCTACGGGAGGTGATGCTGCAAACACCGGCCCTGCCACTGGTGGTGCTGCATGTGGGGATACTCTTGCGCATGTTGCAGTTAAGGGGAACGAGGCTGCTGCTCTTTCCGACGGTAGTAGACCTGCTGCTGATTCCCATGATGAGGCTGCTGCTGCTACTGCGTTTGGCTTGAACTGCAATGCTGCTGCAGTTTCTTCTGCCGACGATAGTGCTGCTCCTCTTGCTGCTTTTGGTGCTGCTCCTGCTGCCGTGAGCTGCCCAACTGCTGGTGTTGCTTCTGCCGCTAATGGAGATGCTGTTGCTGCTCCTCCTGCCCATGGAGGTGCTGCTACTGCTGCTTCTACCGACGTGGGTGCTACTGCTATTGCTGGTTCTCCTATTGACGGACAACTTGCTGTCGCTGCTGACGATGATGATGCTGCTGTTGCTACTGCTCGTGTTACTGGGTGCCTTGTTGCTGATGATTCCCACGATAGCGGTGGTGTCGGTGCTGCTGCTGTTGCTGCTGCTATTGCTGCTGCTGGTGCTGTTGCTGCTGGTGCTTTTGCTGCTGTTGCTGCTGCCGGTGCTGCTGCTGCTCGTGCTGCTGCTGCTGGTGCTGTTGCTGCTGGGGCTGCTGCTGCTCGTGCTGCTGCTGCTGGGGCTGCTGCTGTTCGTGCTGCTGCTGCTGGTGCTGTTGCTGCTGGGGCTGCTGCTGCTCGTGCTGCTGCTGCTGGTGCTGTTGCTGCTGGGGCTGCTGCTGCTGTTGCTGTTGCTGCTGCTGGTGCTGCTAATGGTGCTGATAGAGCCGCTCTTTCAGCAAAAGCTAGAGCAGCATCATCAATAGTAGTAGAAGTAGTAGTAGTAGTAGCAGGACCATCAGCTGCAGCACTTCGCACAGAAGTTTTACGAGCTTTATTGGGGGCTTCAACTAAAATGAAGGAGCAGCAGTAACAAGAGCAGCAGCAGCAGCACCGGGCACATCGGCAGGACTATCAGGAGTATAACGTGGAGCAGAAGTAGGCGGCGGCGGTGGTGCGGGACATGTGGAGGAAGGAGAAGCAGAAGCAGAAGCAGCAACACCAGCTGCTGCTTCTGTCGCTGCTGCCATATGAGAGCGGAATTCGGCGGCAGCAAATGAATCCGCTAACTGGCGAGTACGTGCGTGGGCGGGGAGATGCCTGCGATGTACACGTAAAACATTTCGATAGAGGTGCAGTGCTTCCGCTAGTTGCTTCTGCAGCTCTCGGAGAGTTAATTCTGCCGCTGCTCCGGCACCCATTCTCTACAAACACACAGGCACAAACACACACACACACAGACGCACATATGTACTCGCATTTGTAGCTCCACAATAACACAGACACATACACATCCAAACACACACGCACACACGGGCACACATACACAGACACAGACACACACATAAACACGGATAAGCTGCATACAAGCGCACATACACATACATACGGGGACACACACGCATGCACGCAGATGTATTATGGTCATTCACGCATAGGCGAGCCCACGTCCACACATTCAGACATGCTGCGTACTATGGCTCTAGAGACGCTGTTATACACACACATCGACGCGCACACATACATACAGGCACACATACGCACATATGGAGGTGAACGCACGCATACAGATACATGTTGACAGATGTTTCTGCGAGAGAAGGAGAAAGACCGTCTTTCAGTAAAGGAGAAAACTCGCGACGCCTGTAGAACTACCCGCAACTTGTGTATCTTCAGAAGCGTGTGCTCTGGTAGCTGGTGTGCAGAACCCTCTCCGGTGTAAGGACCTCACAAAAGGCATACAGGCCTACAGATTTCATAAACGCGAATATTCACTTACATATATAAACGTATGTGTAGAAACTTCCGTATTAAATGGAGATGAGAGAGTGACAGTAGAATTCAACGTGTCGGTATGTAGGTGTGTGTGCGTGTTTGTATGTGTGCGTGCGCGTGTGCAGGGAAGGACGCACGGGGGTGGCAGAAGTTGTATATGTGTTTCTGAGCACGAAGCCGTGCGCCTGCCCGGTAATAGGTCAACCCACGTGTGAGACCTCCCCCTTATATGCGTATGTCTTTATGTGTATATACATATGCGAGTGGCACGGCTCTATGTATAAATATATATATATATATATACATATATATATGAGCATGCTTGACTATGCACGTGTGCATGAGGTATGTATCAGCTAGACATGGATTGAATACTGTATACGTGTGTATGGGGTATGCTTCAATGTGAAATGTATTGTTCTCTCTCTCTCTCTCTCTCTCTATATATATATATATATATGCGACGTAGTGCTCGGGTGGAACTACTTACGTCTGCTGCTCTATTTTTTTAGAACGATACGAATGTTCACGTTCATCAACGTTGGAGTGCACACTCCTATGTTTCGGTTTCCTCCTTGGAAAGGTACTGCTGCAGTTGAGAGAAAAGAAGTGACTCACCACAAACGACAACGGAGAGTAAACACATGAAGAACGCTACAGATTTAGATTGTGGCCTCAAGAGGCACCATGGTGAACCTTTGACACGGAAGGGAATGAGGAGACGGGAATTTAAGAGGAAACAAGAAAAGAAGCTTGAAACTCTCAGCTTTCTCTCCTAGAATGTGATAGTGCCGACTTACGGCACCAGATTGGACGTGGGAGGAAAGGGAGGTGTAGCGGAGAAGGCATGCGAAACAGACTCGCGACCGGCTACTTTTCGTAGTGGTTTGGGAAAACGAACGAAAAAAATAGTAGCCATAGAACTAACGGGAAGCACGACCGACTGGGCTTATGAACTGATCGATCGGAAAGCATAGGTGGTAGGGAAGGTTTCTGGAGTGACCCCGAAACGACGAGTGTATGAAGCCACACGGTAAGACAGCATTGAAAAAGAACAGCATACGAGCAGAACAAGCCACTCTGGCTCTGTCACCTGTACATCTTCGAAATGAATTGAAAACAGTTAAAAGGCAGGACAGGTGAAAACACTATATCATATCTATTTATCAGGGTAGAGGTCCCATTCTGCATGTGCAAATGGGCAAAGATAATCTGATTTGCAGCGGAGGCGGAGACCGATTCTCCGGAGACGGTCAGGCATCTAATAGCAATAAAAAGCAATACACAAAACTTGAAGACGATTCCAGAGAAACAACAATGATAAATGAAAGTGAAATTTCCTCGTACTAGCGGAAGCGCTAGCGCCCACGGTACAGCGCACGCACGGCACTCATGACCATCCACGCACATGTCACGATCAATTTTATGCAAATTAGATGACTCACAATACGTGCGCAAATACACAGGCTTGATGTCTAATCGTGTTCGAACGGCTTGTACACACATACAATTAGTTTTTTGTGTATATGCAAAACGCAACGAGTGCCCAGAGATAGTTACGTGTGAGACGTATCGTTGACAGGAGTATGCCACTTGTGCGCCCATAGTCACAAAACTATCTATGTATGAATATGTATACTTTTCGGATCAAACACGTATACATGTATATACGCTGAACGTGATCAACCGAGAGTATATTACACTACTACTCTCACCCGTGCATGCAGAATAGCCAGATCTCAACCCGTGCTCTGTTCGTGACGAAGGCGCAGAGTCATGACGAGGCCAGACACCGTTTCGTGGTTTAGAGATATAGTCTCTGTTTTCAAACCTACATTTACGATTCTACACGCATACATATCTATATGGATTATGCATACATGTGTACGTATGCAGGTATACACTTGTATAGCTCGTGGAGTTGTGTGTGTTTTTTGTTTTTGTGCGTCCACATATATGCGTATATGTAGGGGTGTGTATAGCTGTACATACATACATGTAGCCACGCTGATCATTGCTCGTCAGAAAACGGCTTTTTATGCCACCCACAAACATACAATATAAGCAAACCTTTTGTTTTTGACGTCACCCAGCCGGACGCAGCGGAGACCGTGTCCACTCGTATACGCGTATTTAGTTAATGGACACACCCAGTCTGAGGCAACACACACACTCCTACCACGCATCGCCCGTGTGCGTCCGCCTTGACAGCCACATGACGCGTGTATGTTAGACCAAGCACCGTGAAGAGACGTATCTGCCCCTTTCTAGAGGTATATGTAGGCTTCAGAGTGGTCTAGCAGCTAGCTAAGATAGAAATGCTGCCGAGCGAGCACACATCCTCATATGCGTGCATAGTAGCACATATTACTCACACAGTAGCTTCTATAGAAGCATTATTAGCTCGTTTCTGCAAATCCACATCAAAGTTATTTACGTTTGAAAGGTGATCGGATTTGGAAGACGTGAAGCACCCTATTTGAACAACATAGGGAGGTGCGGACGAACGTTGACACCTTCATCCATGACGTACTTGATTAGTTTGTTTGCAGACATTTGCTGAAGAGCGGTATGAGTCTGCCAGACAATTATCTATGGTGTGTGGACGTCAGCAGAGTCTCCTCAGGAACGCTCTCATCGTAGTAAGCCTGAATACACGCCTAATCCTCATGCAGGGTATGCATAACAAGCCCTTTACAGATGTCTGATACACACGCATACAGACACGAACACACACGTAGAATCACCCAGTGGATAACGTCGCCCCCGGGAAGCGCCTATAAAACAACGCACTGGGGGCGCCCACATGCAAAACGGTCGCAGAATGACCATGTCACGCGAAGGCCGTCTTTCAACACATTCCAGCGGAAGGGTCTGCAGTACAAGTACACAAATGTGCGCCGGCCAGCAGCCGACCAGGTCCTGCGACTGTCTGAAGGCGCCGGTAACTTCGAAGGTACACTAGCACATGTTAATAACTCCAGCCGGTCTGGGGGACTCCGCTTGTCTGTAATAGGAGTGAAATTCATGCGGCCTTCGCGCTGACGTTGGCTACTATGTATGAGCTTGCAACTTCAGAGACACTCGCCCGTCTACCCGCATGTACTACTGCACAGAGACGCAAGTACGTACACGTACGTGTCTGCATAAGCTTGAAGGTTTCATTGATGAGACATTGTCTGGGCGCTTACTTGCGAAGTGGGAGCCGTGACTTTCTGCATCCTCACATGAACCAACAATCTTCTTCCCGTCAGACTCCTTCCACTTGATGCTGCAGCAGAACGCGTGTTTGCTATTCCTATCTTCTTTTTACTCCTGTGTTCTGCCAGTGCTTTCGTGCACATGCCTGTGTGTCACGTAGGATCTTTGCCAGCCCTTATGATGCTCAATAGAGAGCTGTCTTTTAATAACTAAGCCGTGCAACTTGTGTGCGACATGACTACGTCAGCTCTCGTGCTCCTCTTGAAGGAGCTACTGTATTCAATGAGAATAAGTTTTCAGACAATTTTATTCTCTTTTATGGTGGAGCTGTTTTTTCGTGCAAAATCTATAGCTCATGTATGCTTACGTTTCAGGCGGATTGTTAGTGCGACCAGCGTTCTACGTACGAGGTCGTCTGGTACAGATGACGCTGGATTGCCGTTATTGTCGTTAGAAGGAAAACCTGCTGTCCATTGTATTTTAGAGCAGAACCACATTTCGAGTCTCGTGCGGCGACTGGACCCGCGTGTGAACGAAGCGTTTAGTGCAAAAAACACGGTCACTTCTTTGCAGTCGCGCATCCTACAGTAATCCTTCCGGATACATGCTGAGGCCGGTGCCTTGCGGCAGCACACGATACGAAAACTCCTCTCTGCAGCGTAGCTCATGCGCTGCAGCGGACAAGCATTTCACTTGCTCATAAGCCCTGCTCCAGCTGCTGAGCACTATCATAAACGGGATTTGACCCGCAGATATGCAGACCCACATACTATCAAGAGCTCCTCACAGCGACGCTAGTTGATTCCTCGCCTTTTCTGATACAAACACACCCTGCGCGTGATGTGAGAGGGAGCCGGCTGTAAGCAGCAGTCTGCACCTTCTTCTCTCTGCGTTATTATTCGCATGGAATTGTTCACCTACGTTCAAGTTACTTCTCCGGCATGAGCCCCCTCATGGCTCCAAGGGGTGTTTGATGACTGCAAGGTGAGTGTGAAAAGTGCCAGAACGTCACATATGATAATAACGGCGACCTTCTCACGATGATACGGGGCAGCATAGGCTACTGCTTTTTTTTGATCCACATTAACCATGAAGGGGAACAAAATAATGCGTCATCACACTGCCCTGCAAGTGTTACCTGTCAGGAGTAAATTCTCCATGTTGAACAAGCTGCGACTTTTTGCGCGGGTGCATGCGACAGTCGGCTAAACCGGCGGAAGCCACGTTCTCCGCTAAGGCCTGATGGGGGTTTCGAGAATTGTCACCGTGTTAGACATCTGTAGAGATGCAGTGACAGTGCAGTAAGCTGCCTGCACCTCGCCCCGACCAGCTGTGCTCCGCCTGTTTATTTTCCGTTTATTTCCGCCGTAAAATCAACAGTAAGAAAGAAAAGTCGTAGTCGGAATGCTCCTCACGTGCAGATGCATACGCACAAGTGGGTAACGCAGACACGTTGCTGTCGTGGAGTTGCTCAGAAATCACCGCTGCGCACGCGAAGTGCACGGACAGCCAGATGGATGGCGAAAGTATATGCGAGCCTCCCGCAGAAGAATTGGGAGTATACTTCAAGGCAAGAGAACTGTGAGAAACACACGAGGGGAGCAACGCTAGATATGTCCCTACTCCAATGCGCCGCGAAGAAAGATGTTCGTGTAGACGCAGAAGGGGAAGTAGACGCCGGTGGAAGAAGTGCACACGCTGTTGTGGAGGCGTATACGTATGTCCGCGTTGCCACTGGGCAGGTATACATAGTGCCGGTGATATGGTTTTCTCCAGATGGAAGGATCCACACATACGTGCATACGATTCAGTTGTCAGCAAGCTATACGCTTTTTAAACATCGGTCCGACAGCGGTACACATGCGTGCAAAAATGCCTTTAATTATGTAGAAGTAAGAACTGCAGGTGCCCTTTATATTGCTCCGACTGGAAAGCCACTTTTCCGTGCTACTTCGCGGAGAAACGCGCGCAAATGAGCGCTGCTGTCCTTCCCTTTTAGCACACACCTACATGGATCGAGCATTGATGTATTTGCCATCCAGTGTATGTCCCCATATATATATATATATATATATATATATATATACATATATACACATATACATATATATACGTGTATACATGTATGAACAGGTATGTATGACTACATGCTGGAATTTGTACATAAGTGAGAAATATTTTATTCTATGCAGAGTACCGCAAACAAGTGGGCGCTGTTGTCTTTAGACCGTCACAATACGCACTGAGTTGCAGCGCCTGTTCGTTTGCGGATATATGTACGGGGGTGTGTGTAGCACAATGTTTTTCAAAAGGCAATAGCAGATAATGAAGTCAGACGTGTCTTTATTGCCCGTGCGTTTGGAAGTTTTATGATAAGAGTTTATGATGACAGTATACAACGACAGAGTTTTTATGACATAGGGTGCATCTCTACTCTAATATAACCTCTCTTACATACGTCACCTATATATATGTATGTGGGTGTTTCTAGCACAGGTACTACATCGTTTAACAGTATGAAGGACAACGAATGATCAGATATTCATAGGGCAGCGGTAGTAAAATAGCGACTAGAACGGGGGTGAAATCCACAAGATCCTTCTGATTCCAGACCGCAGCGCAAGAGCCGTTCCCAACAGCAGCTCCAGCAAAAGCAACGGCAACAGTAGCAGCAGAGTAGCTCCAGCCGCAGCAGCCGCAACAGTGGCAGATGAGTAGCTCCAGCCTCAGCAACAAGAGCGGCAAGATAAGAAGTTCGGGGAGCACCGTCACTAGCAACCGCAGCAGAAGGCCAGTTCTCCCTTACTCGAAGTGGCGGGCAATAGAAGAACCCATATAGATATACCGGCAGCATCAGTAGTAGTAGTAATATTGCCACCAGTACTAGTCAGCACTAGCACCAGGAGCAGGTCGTAGCCATAGCAGCAGTATTCGTCATTACAAGAGGATAGTCACAATGGAAGCTCAACAGGAAGAGTTGTACAATTTGTTTTATCGAGAAACTTGTATGATCTTATTTCTTGTAGAAGAGCTTTGGCTTCAGGATTTTCTTCGAAATGTTTACGAATGGGGTTCAAGTCTTGCATTTAACGCAGCCGCTAAATTTCTTTTTAAATCAGAGGGATGTAGTTTCCTGCTGTATATGCCGCCCGTAAGTCTTCGGAGCTGTGAAAAACAATGTCTCCACCGTTTTCTGTACTGCGCTTTACATTAAATGGATGTTTAGCTCGAAAATCAGCTCCTCAACGTATGTAATGCAGGGATTGCCTTCAACTACGCCTGGAGGACAGAACGCTTTTTTTATTTTTCTTTTTACATCCTACAAGCAAACAGTAAATAACGATTGGAGAGGGTCGTACGAGTAAACACAAGAAGAAAGCAAAGCACGAATCCACATCCTTTCCCAGCAAAGCATTGGAGAAGTGAGTATGACACAAGAAATCTCAAAGTTTTCAAACAAGAAAAATCTGCAGATGCACGCATCAAACAAACTAGTGAGCCACGAAAACTGAGGAAGAAGCAGAAGAAGAAGAAGAAGAAGAAGAAGAAGAAGAAAAAGAAGAAGAAGAAGAAGAAAAAGAAAAAGAAGAAAAAACGAACATTTCACACCTGATCTGCATACATACATGATACACATGCATATAGACGAAGAACACCAGCAACCAAATATATAAATTAGAGTGCAGCAGTAGCAGTAACAAAATAGCACAAACAGCAGCGACAGCAGCAGCAACAGCAGCGACAGCAGCAGCAACAGCAGCAGTACTAGTAGTTATTATCTACCAGCCCGACGTTCACCACCACCAGCACTAGCACCAGCACATATATATATGGACATAGTCATACCGCCACACAATCAGACGTCCGAGAATCAACATATGTATATGTATATACATGTATACATGTATATGTATATATTAATATGGTCCCACGTGTAGCTCCCCCTCATTCCTCCCCCTTCCCACCTCTCACCTCCATTAGTGCTTAGAGATTACAAACAGGAACAGGCAGCAAACAAGCATATCCTAATGAGAACATACATACTCCTGTAGGGGTAGATCTCTAAATTTACATGTATATATATACGTCTGGGTTAAGTCATGCGTATACATATTTGTCCCCACGCAAATATGTATATATATATATACGTATGAGTACGGACGTACAGTAATAACGTGTGTGAGAGGTGTGAGGAGGATATTTGGTGTATGAGTACGATAATAATGCGTATGTAGTAGACCTGTGCTATATAGAGTATGTGGAAGGATGTATGTACTTTGAATGGGAAGAGGAGGAACAGAGTATTATAATGGTGAGTTGAGATGTGATTTACCGCTTCTGAATCTTCCATGAAAATAGCGGAGTCAGGAATTGACTTGCTCATTTTCTCATGCCCTTGTAGAAGACCCGGAAGCATGCGATGTGATAGTACGACTGGAGGACGTAGCGGCGGCCCCTCCCTCTTCTTCTTCTTGCGACTTGCCTCCGCATATTCACGTGCTAGCATGTTCACCTTTCGCTGGTCCATCCCCAACTGACAGATATCCGCTTTTAAATAGAAGACGTCTGCACACTGGCAAGCGCAAAATTGCCGTAGCACTCTTTATAATACATCGTAGCAATAATAATATTGTAGTAGCACTAGTAGTGGTACTAGTAGTACTAATAATGATAGTCGGAGAGAGAATGCTTCTGGCATCACTAGTAGTAGAAGCAGTAGTACTAGTAGTTCTAGTAGTTATTGTATGATAGAAGAAGTAATAGTTGTAGTGGAAGAGTAGTGTCTCTAGTAGTAGTAAGAGTATTTGCTGTGATAGAAGTTGTAGTAGTAGTAGTAGTGGTAATGGTAGTAGTAGCAGTGGTATAGTAGCAGTAGTTGTTGTTGTTGTAGGAATAGTAGTAGCAGCGGAGTAGTAGCAGTAGAAGTGGCAGCGATGGTAGTAGTAGTAGTAGTGGAGCAGTAGTAGTAGCATTAGTAGTGGCAGCAAGACACCAAAAACATCAATTTTAGTAATAGTTGGATGGTAGTCACTATAGTAGTTCTGGTTGTAGTGTAGTAGTCGTAGTAGTAGTAGTAGTAACGGTTGATGTAGTAGTAGTTGTTGTTGTACACTACAGTGGAGGATTAGTAGTATCGACAGCAGCAACAGCTTGGATATTCGTAGTAGTAGTAGTAGTAGTCATAATGATATCAGTGTTGCTGTATTAGTAGCAGTAGTAGTCATAGCAGTAGTTGCAGTAGTACTACTACTAGTAGTGACAGGAGGATTAGTAGTCCAAGTGTAGAATAAGTAGCTGTTAGAGTAGTAGTCTGAGTACGAGTGATGGCAATAGTCGTCGTCAGAGAGGCTGCAACACACAGTGACAGCAACGAATCTACCAGTAGGAGTAATAGCACGAACAGCAGCAGAAGCAGTAATAGTACTGGCAGCATCAACACCGTAGCAGCAGCAGCGAGTGCAGTTTTGGCATTTTTAGCGACAGCAGCAGCGGCGTTAAAAACGTGGCGGCAGCCGCAGCAGCAGCACCAACACGCGCAGCAGCTTCACCAGCACCCACAGCAGCGGCATCCAAAGCAGCAGCAGCAGCAGCCACAGCAGCAGTAGCAGTCACAACAGCGGCATCAAAAGCAGCAGCAGCAGCCACACCACGATAGTAGAAGCAGTAACAGCAGCAGCAGCCACAGCAGCTCGCAAGTGTTTGGTCGACAAACCCCCACAGGAACCTGTGCTGTTTGTGTGTCTCTTCTCTATCCTAATCATGTATGCGTATATGTATAGTAGTATAGGGGCATACGTATGTGTTGCAATCTCGCATTCATTGTATAGGTGTCAGAACAGCACTCGCACCAACGCCTCACCCTCCTCCTGCTGTTCTTAGGAGAGCTCTACGCACAGATTTCATTTCTGATGAGTATATACAGTGCATATGCGTACTGCAATCGATACACCTACTCAAACAGCGCAGCACATACGTATACATATATACAGCACAGATACAAACATATAACTACATACACATACAGGTGTATATACGTATGTGCGCGGTGTATAAACGCGGTAGGCCCCGTCAATGTACGCTTGCATTTACATATATATACGGACAGTATAAACTGACGCGGCCAGTACCACTCTTGACTTGTGCATATATATATATATATGTGCGCGTCTTGGGTAAGGATGGTAGGGCGAATGTCTGCTAGGGAAGACCGGCGCTTGTACACGTGTGAGACTATGAAAAGGAGTGTCATGCTGGCGTACCAGTGAGGAACTATTTTTCTTTGTTTACAGCAGCATAGAACATTCAAGAAGTAAGCAGAAGCCAGCTAATGGTGCCAGCCACTATAGTACATGCTGTTAAACTCTCTGTCTTTGCGTGCAACTCCAATCATGAGGTGACAGGGTGTTGGGGGCTGTACGTATTTTATACACAGAGAGACCCTCAGCAGACAGCTTCGCAAGAAGATAGAAAGATGGAATACGCGCACTCTTGCATGCACAAAAGTATGATAGAAAGTATTTGGGTAACTGGCTGGCTGGTGGAGGAGGAGGACACTCACACACTCTCCCAACACGTGGACGTGTAAAGAGACTAACATGACTGCTATGATATATCTGATATCTGAGACGGTGTGCGAGGGTGCTGCATTCACTTGCATGCAAAATATATAAAAGTGAGGGGGAGAAGGGCGGCGCGTTCACGGAAGAGTTACAAAATGATACACGCAGAAATATATATTCAAAATTGAGTGGCGGAAAATAAATTAAAGCAGGAAGGAGAGTTGAGAAGTGACGTTCGAATGAAGCCATTTAAGACGTGTGTTGCGCGTTCATTGAGTGGAGAGTACAATTCCACATATACATATACACCTTCGTAGCTTCTTGTGATGAAGAGTGGCAGTAAAATAAAAGCAACGAAAGCATGCTGAGAGCTTACTTTCATGCACGAGTAGAGTATTATTTGGCTAGTGAGTATATAAATTATATATATAACATATATATTCGGATGGTAAGTATAGACACTATATATATAATACATATATATACTATATAAAGCATATGTATATATATATGTGTAAGTTCAACTGTGCTCTCTCACATAATAAGAAGCAGGGAGTAACAATGGATGCCCGCGAAAGAGATTTAAAGACTTATTCGCATGCAAGGGTAGACCATTATTCGGTCGACGAGTATATATCCACCTACACATCCATATATATATATATATATATACATACATATATTGATATATATATGTGTACATACGTATGTAGGGTAGAGCATTATTCGGTCGACGAGTATATATCCACCTACACATCCATATATATATATACATACATACATATATGCATATATATATGTATACATATGTATGTAGATGTTTGTGCTTTCTTATGATGGAAAGCGAGTGTATCATAGAATGCGAAAAAAGAAACCTCACAACTTACTTGCATGCACGGGTAGAGAATTTGGGCGGCAGGTTGATCGTCCCCTTCGGTACGTCCCATAATTTGTGAGCAGCGTTTGATTCTGCAGTTTTAACGTAAACAGAAGTACGTTGCATGCGCATGGAGCCCGTCATATTACAACTACCCGTCAGAGCAAACAACTCGTGTTTACGTAGTACAAGTCTTTCAAATCAGAAGAGTCGGTCTCTCTGTCTCTCTTTCCAGTCCCCACACTTCCACGTCAGATATGTTGTTTCTTTTTCTAATTGAATAAGCGTTAGGCAAGAAGACTTCTCTCTTCTCCTGCTCACAATCTCAGTCCTTCAAAGAAGTTTTGCTTTTTGTTTCCACAATTTTACCTCAAAAGAAAAACTTCTCCTTCTCTCACTTCGATTCCTTGTCAGAGAAGAAGCTTTCCTTCATATAATAAGGATGAACACAAAATAAGTCTGCATGGCAACACTAGCATTACACAGTCCTCACAGAGGGATCTTTTTCCCTCTCTTTGGCTCTCCGAGCTTCTTCCCTCTTCCCTTGTCTCTCCCTTTCTCATAGAAAGAAAAGAAAAAAAGCCTCTTAGTGCAGGCAAATAGCATTCCAGAGTTTTCAAATTTCAAGGGTGTAAAAGACGTGGGCGAGGATCTTTTTTTAACTGCATGCACGACACGTTGTTGAAGACCTCTCTTTTCTTTTTCTTCTTTAGATTAGCAAGTGGGCTAAGCAGATTATAATAATATAGGGTGAGTATATGTATATATAGTATGAAAGGAAAAAGATGTGAAAGAAAGGTACACACCGTCATAGAGCCTCTCGTCGCACGCCCTTTGCATGAGACATCATGTATATACTAGACGGCAACATACACAGAGAGAAAGTGAAGGCGAAGGGGAAACAGAGACACAAAGAAACGACAAGAGAGGAAGAAAGAACATACATTCATTATAGACACTACTGGTACTGTGGGAACTAATGTACACATATATGCATATGCATATGTGTATGTATAGATAGTATATAAACATATATATATATATATGAAAACCGTACCACGAGCAAGCAAAAGTGACATGGTGTGAAGCTACCACAGTGCAGTAAACATGCCAACAAGTGTGTTAGAAAACGACATGAATGTACCCATACATGTTATGTGCTGCCGTCTGCAATGCCACATATACATACGCATAGTACATATATATATGGTATACGCGGGAGGAGAGAGAAAGAGAACGAGACATATACATTCGTGGGCATGTGATTACATACATATATATATATATATATATATTGTACATGTACACAACAGATACGTATAATATATGCAGATAGAGTGAGAAAGAGAAAGAGACATACACATTTGTGCCAATGTAATTTCAAATATATATATATGTATGTGACACAGACAGAGACAGAAAGAAGAGGAGAGATGCACATGCCTGTTTACGTATGTACATATATATATATATACAGAGAGACACACAGGGAGACATTTAGTAGAGACGTACATTCATGCGTGCACTCAAATATCAATACATGGAAAGAGAGAGAGAAGAAGATTGGGAGCTAGACAGACATGCATGCATACGCTCATTAAAGCGGCTTGATTGTACATCTCGGGCTTCCTAGAGTATGTCCGGCTTTTCACATGAGTATATGAGTATATATTTCACCTTGTCATATTGTATTTATGGCTTTTCATTAGTACATATTTTAAGTATATATATGTTCACCTCGTAGTATTGTATGTATGGTGTTTCAGTAGTATATACGCGTGTATATATTTACCGTGTGATATTGAAAGTCCTTGCAATGTTCATTACTTGCATCCAGTAGACATGTGGATTTTTGTTAATCTCGTCACTCGCCCATAAGAAACGAACGTTCTGCATATCCATCCCGGCGGCCTTCCAAATCTCAATGAAATACTCTCCAACTTTGCGAATCTGCAGTTCATAAATACATAAATATATGTATATATATACAGAGCTATATAAATGGAGATACTCGTATATATAGTGTATGAACATCTTTGCCTTTATACGCATATATGTTTTATACTCCTCCATATACGTATATATACATACACACATTTGCGAATACAAAATGGATGGAACTATGCATGTACAAAATAGGTATACATATCTATACAAATATGTATGTGTATATACGTATCTATATACGTAGTATGAGCTGGTCTTCCTTAAGGGGAAAGCAGAAGGCCATGGAAACAGTTGTCTACGTACAAGCAATAAGCGCAGCTAGTGGCTACACATACATATATACATATATATATATATACACATACATACGCGATTATATAGGGAGACATGTACGTATATATAATTTACGCACATCTATGTGTATGTATATATACATATATACGTATATATAGGCTGCATGAGCGTCTCTTATCATAGAGGAGAGATAGAGCACAAGAATATACCTGACGGTAAGAAGGAAGAAGCGCAACTTGTGGGAAATGTGGACGGTACAACGGAGGCGGCATCAAATGGAGAAATGGAATGAACTCAACGAAGATGTTCGAAGCGGGGTGCAAAACCAAAACCATATATATATGTTATATACATATATATATATGTATATGTATATATATGCTGTACATTTACATATATATATATATATACGCACTAGAGTGCATATACTTACATAAAGAGTGTATGAAGTAAGGGGGTAATACTAACAGAATATATATGCTATACGTATATTAATATATACACTCTAGAGCACATACTGAAAGAGTGTACGAAGTGAGCGATTAACACTAACAGAATGTATATGCTGTATATGTTTATACATATATATATATATATATATACATGTGTATATGTATATACGCACTAGAGTGCATATACTTACATAAAGAGTGTATGAAGTAAGGGGGTAATACTAACAGAATATATATGCTATACGTATATTAATATATACACTCTAGAGCACATACTGAAAGAGTGTACGAAGTGAGCGATTAACACTAACAGAATGTATATGCTGTATATGTTTATACATATATATATATATACATGTGTATATGTATATACGCACTAGAGTGCATATACTTACATAAAGAGTGTATGAAGTAAGGGGGTAATACTAACAGAATATATATGCTATACGTATATTAATATATACACTCTAGAGCACATACTGAAAGAGTGTACGAAGTGAGCGATTAACACTAACAGAATGTATATGCTGTATATGTACATACATATATATATATACATGTGTATATGTATATACGCACTAGAGTGCATATACTTTCACAAAGTGTATGTAGTGAGCGGTTAATACTAACTGAATACATATGTAACATCAATATATATACACACTCTAGAACATATACTGAAAGAGTGTATGAAGTGAGCGGATAGTACGCAGAGATTGTATATGCTATAAATATATATATACATACACAATACAGAGCATATACTTGATGATTGTTTGAAGTGAGTAGATAACAATTTACGTATGATATGATATGTATGATATATATATATATGCACTATAGAGCATATACTGAAAGAGTGTATGAAGTGAGCGAAGAAAACCAGCAAAGTGTGTATGCTCTCTCTCTATATATATGTATATACGCACTGAGAAGCGTCTACTGAAACAGTGTATACAACGTTTAGACGCTCAAACAGTGTATATATGCTGTGTACATTTTATGTTATACGCTGATACATTCTGCAGATCCTACTGACAGAGTGTGTACACGCAGTATACACTACATGGCATGTACTGAAAGAGGAGTGTAAATATATATAGAGAGAGAGAGAAAGAGAGAGAACAGAGGCAGATAGAGTGTTTCTGCAATATTCCCTGCGTGAAGTCTGAATACGACTATTCCGTATGGAGTAGCGCTGTATTCCTGAAAGGTCTTTTGTACTACTGCTATTATTACTATGGCAAGCTACGATTTCAAAGAGATAGATGACCCATCACCATAATTACTTGCAGAAGGCAAGGGGTGAGTTATCAGCATACACATACACATACGCTGTTCCCTCTCTCTCTCTGCCTCTTTCAACACACACTCTCTCTCTACATATATATATATATATATATGGGAAGACATTGATTATCAAAAGACTGATGGTGGAGATGATGAGCATAAGTAATCTCTTGTCGGGTACGTATTAATATTTAGTATTGACTACAGTAATACTGAAAATCAGGTACTCATACATATATACAGATATATATATATATGCAACATGCAGTAACAACACGCAAGTAATAATAACTTTATAGGTCTTGGTCTAACGTACTACCCTGTAGAGAAAACAATAAAAACAATGGTGAAGATTGTTTGGTCATACAGAGTATTGTTGTTATGTGATTAATAATAGTAATACTACAGAAAAGATTTAGCTCAGTAATAGTATTATTATTATTATGAGCAGGAAATAAATATCAGGAATACTACTAGAAACGGGTGTAGTAGTCACCTCTATTATTCAGTGTCCCTGACAGTAATGATCACTCTGAAACGTACGTAGTAGTCAAATGTATTACTTAGTGGTTTGATAGTAATAATAATAATAACAGTCATACTGCAAAAAGCCATTAGTCATATATATAATTATTATGTGGATAGCAATGATAGTCATAGTCATAGTGAAGATACTAGATAGGTATATATAGATCTATATACAGGATTGAGAACGCAATAGGAGTAGTATTAGTAGTATATATTACGTACTGATAATGATAGTAGTAATAATAATACTGAGAATTATACATATGTAGTATTATAATATTGTTGATGATCCTAATACTGAAAATATAAGAGATAGTGGATAGGTAGTAGCGGTATATAATAGTACTGAGTATTGAGTAAGTGATCTTGTAATATATTCTGATAATAATAGTCGTCATAATAACAATGACACTTGAAAGATCTCAGTCATTCACTACCAAGACTAAAGTGAGATGTTATCATCATCAGATTGACTACTGTCGCTCACAACGAAATAACAAAAGTACGATTTATGAGAACCGAAAAGGAAATAAAAAAAGCCAATAACACATTTTCATCTAATGGAAGTAAAAGAATAAAGACATCAAAACAGACAGACGTTCAACAGTATTCCACAACCCCCGTTACGCTCCCTGCTATTTTCAGACTGTCTTTCTCTCCCTCATTCTCTCACTTGTTCTCTTGCTCTCTTTCTCTCTCTTCCTCTTTTTCTCTTCTTTTCTTCAGGCCTTGTAAAGTCTGACAACAGCTATATACCTCATACGTATACATATATATATAGAGAGAGAGAGAGAGAACGAGATAGAGAGATGTAAGCATCGTATATATATGTGTATCATATAAATCATATACAAACACACACATACATATACACTCCAAAAGTTGAGACACATAGGTAGAGTGGCGAATAATTACCATGCCTAGGTCTCCGTCCATTTTATTGTTGAGAAGAGCAAACCAATCGGCTACCCAAAAGACGAAAAGACATCCTGCACGTGTTAGATCATTCACATGCAACACTTTCAATAGGCCTTGCGCAATGTGCATACGTCCACTCGGTTCGAAGCCGTCGTAGCAGAGGGGATGCTCTTTGTGCTCCAGTAAAGCCATCAGCTCCTGCACAAACGAAAAACAAACATACAGGTGTAAGCACACCGTATACATACATACATGAAAATATAGTTTCTTATACATACAGAAATATACGTACACATAAACATATATATATATCAAGATATGCGTACACCTATATAAATATATGTACATATACATATATATATATATATGTACATATATATACATGGATATACATATATATATATATATATATGTATATGTATATATATATACGTATATATATGTGCATATGTGCACCTTCTGATGCGTATAGAGATCTACGTAGAAAACCGTAGATACGTACTCATAAAGAACATACCGATGACGATACACACATAGACATGCACACGCATAACTACATACCCCCGCTAACGCATAGACACGTGTGCATATATATATATATATATATATATATATGTAGTGTTCACCTATATATGTACACATATATACTGTTCACATATATATATATATATGTACTGTTCATCAATATATATATATATATATACATATATATATATATATACTGTTCACCTATATATATTTATATGTGAATAAATACATCTTTAGATACAGTATATACGTTGATAGGCTGCATGGGCACATGCATAGGGTGGACACATACGCAGCATGACACATACATGCAGACATAAAGAAGAAATAAACGCACACGTACACATACACACACGAACACATATACATAGATACAGATCTACCTACACACATATATACACGTGTGCATACACATATATACTTATGTATCTGTATACAAATACATACAGAGATACATTAAAAATCTCTCTTTCTGTCTCTGTCTCTCTTTCTCTAGATAGATATATATATGTCATGTAGTTGGTACCTGCGCAACATGTGGACAAAACTTACATGTGAACATCCACAATGAATACACACACACACATATACAAGCACACATACACACACACACAGAGGCACCTGTACACACATACATATACACACATACGTAAAGTCCTACCCGCAGACACATACAGTTGCACATGCACATCATGTATATGTATGTATGTAACTAGAAGTATACATACACAAAAAACATGTACATACATGTACCCATGTATACACATACACGGAGACGTAGACACGTACATATCTAAACAACTCACGGGGTCGGTCATACACACACACATGTATACACATGGTACACGAGTAGTACACATACAATCATACGACACATATTTATATTTTACGTATGAATATACAATACACGAACACGCAGACATGACAGGTACACACCCACACACATACAAACACACACACACACACACACACATACACACACACACACACATACACACACACACACATACAGACTCACAGTGTGGGGCTCAAAGATAGACACACCCCTACATACGCGTATATATTTGTGTGTGTGTGTGTGGTGAAAAGTATCCTGCACGTATACGCACTGCATATATCACACTACATATGTGCGAGTGTATGCATGTCTGGATGTATGTAATGTTTTGTACGACATAACGTGGACAGCCATAGTGAAGAAGAGTACGGGGGTGAGGAAGACAGAAGAGACGATCTACGTGCGTGCGTATGATGATGCGCCATGCATGTGTGTTTCCCCATGGGTGTGTGCATACTGTATATATATATATATATGCACACGCTAGACGTGTACACATGGGTGTGTACATACTATATATATATATGCACACGCTGGAAGTGTACACATGAGTGTGTGCATACTATATATATATAGTATGCACACGCTGGAAGTGTACTTCTGGCGTGTTGGTGTGTAGGTGTGTATTTGTTGATGCGTACAAGTAGGGCTCAATACGTACTGGAGGCGGGGGCGGCAGGCTGGAGGCGTGTGTGTTGTTATTAAAGAAGGGGAAAGCTTGTACTATACATAAAGGGGTAGTAAATATGTGCGTGTCTGTGTGCAGTCAGTGAATGAGAGGAAGAGCCTGTATCTCTATTATACATTAAGGAGTAGTAAGGAGGAAGTGTTTGCGTGTGTGCCGTTAGGAGAGAAGAACGTGTGTTGTATTACTGCGCTGTAAGTAGGTTGCATGTAAGTGATTCCACCCTAATACATGTACTCAGATACAGACAAGACATCTCTTTGGTTGTCAGCAACGCTATAAATATATATGTGTTCCTACGGCTTCTTCTATGCCTGTGTTTTATGGGAGCAGGCATTACATATGACGCGCTGAATGCAATCTTCTCTCATGCTATTTGAATTTGCGTGTGCGTATATTATTTTGTGTGTGTGTGTGTGTGTGTGTGTGCCACATGTACTATGTAGAGGCCCGCTGTAGTACCATCTCTATATGCTGTTGACATGGACGCGTGTATCTCCTACAGTGTGCTCTCGCTTGTATGAATGCGTGTACATGATGAATGTATGTGCGTCTGTCAATCATCTAGATACATAATGATACGGACATCTGCTCGTATGTATATATTTCAAGTCTGCAACTCGAGTATATTTATACACACAAGAAAGACATGCTCGTAAGTGATGTGTTCAAGAGCGGTGTATGGTACATATATATATATATATTTATGTATATATATACATGGAGCCGCAAACATATCATAGAGGTGTTGGAGGTTGTGCAGTAAAAGATATATACATTCATGGAGACCTGCACGTATATATTGTTGAGAGTCCATCTATGTGAGTAGATTCGTACACAGGAAAAAGACATGCATGGTAGTGTGCGTACGTGTGAGACTCTGGTGTATTCTTCTGAAGTTCTGTAGACACCTACATGGCGACATACACGTATAACAAGTAGCTGTGTGACGTTGTGTGTATCAGGTCTATACACTCACAGAGAAGGATGTACGTACAACTGCTGAAGTTTTTTGCGTATACATATATACACGTACACGCAGGCATGAAAGAAAGATGTGTGCATGCACTAGATATTCGGAATGCGTACCCCTGGCTGCACGCATTCTTCGGCGACACGGAGGCACGACTCATACCGTTGCTGCAACGGCAGAGACGACGCACGAGGGGCTGGCCAGTCTGCGGTTGCCATCAAGAGACAATCACTCAGAGAGAGACTCTTCTCTTCCTTCCCGCCGTGGCTGCTGCCTGCAGTCTTAGAGGCAGAAGGAGCGCCACTGCCGGTTTGTCTGGTGTCGCTGCTGCTGCCTCGGTCTCCTGATGTCGCCGAGGCACGCGCAGGCGAATGCTGCTACCACACACACCAACACACACACACACACACGTGCACACATACACTCAAAGGCACGACCACACAGACACATATAAACACACACACGCATACATGAATCTATACCCAGAA